>NC_054467.1:257785113-257953739 GCF_017639515.1 Carcharodon carcharias | reverse complement strand
TGTCTACGAGCCTGCTTGTCTAAAATCCTGCTTGTCTACAGTCCTGATGTCTACAGTCCTGCTTGTCTACAATCCTTCATTTGTTTGCAATCCTGCTTGCCTACAATCCTGCTTGTCTACAAGCCTGCTTGTCTACAATCCTGCTTGTCTACGATCCTGCTTGTCTAAAGTCCAGTTTGTCTACGAGCCTGTTGTCTACAATCCTTTTTTACTACAATCCTGCTTGTCTACAATCCTGCTTATCTACAATCCTGCTTGTCTACAATCCTGCTTGTCTACAATCCTTCCTTTGTTTGCAAGTCTGCTTGTCTACAATCCTGCTTGTCTACAATCCTTCTTTTGTTTGCAATCCTGCTTGTCTACAATCCTGCTTGTCTGCAATGCTGCTTGTCTACAATCCTGCTTGTCTACAATCCGGCTTGTCTACAAGCCTGCTTGTCTGCAATCCTGGTTATCTACAGTCCAGCTTGTCTACAATCCTGCTTGTCCACAATCCTGCTTGTCTACCATGCTTCTTTTGTTTGAAATCCTGCTTGTCTACAATCCTTCTTTTGTTTGCAATCCTGCTTGTCTACAATCCTGCTTATCTACAGTCCAGCTTGTTTACAATCCTGCTTGTCTACAATCCTGCTTGTCTACAATCCTGCTTGTCTACAGTCCTTCTTTTGTTTGCAAGTCTGCTTGTCTACAATCCTGCTTGTCTACAATCCTGCTTGTCTACAATCCTTCTTTTGTTTGCAAGTCTGCTTGTCTTCAATCCTGCTTATCTACAATCCTGCTTGTCTACAATCCTGATTGTCTACAATCCTGATTGCCTACAATCCTGCTTGTCTACGATCCTCCTTTTCTACAATCCTTCTTTTGTTTGCAATCCTGCTTGTCTAAATTCCTGCTTGTCTACAAGCCTGCTTGTCTACAATCCTGCTTGTCTACAATCCTGCTTGTCTACAGTCCTGCTTGTCTACAATCCTGCTTGGCTACAAGCCTGCCTGTCTACAGTCCTATTTGTTTACAAGCCTGCTTGTCTACAATTCTGCTTGTCTACAATCCTGCTTGTCGACGATAGTGCTTGTCTACAATCTTGATTGTCTACAATCCTGATTGTCGACAATCCTGCTTGTCTACGATCCTACTTGTCTACAATCCTTCTTCTGTTTGCAAACCTGCTTGTCTACAATTCTGCTTGTCTAAAGTCCTGCATGTCTACAGTCCTGCTTGTCTACAGTCCTGCTTGTCTACTGTCCTAATTGTCTACGAGCCTCCTTGTCTACAATTCTGCTTGTCTACAATACTGCTTGTCTACGATCCTGTTTGTCTACAATCCTGCTTGTCTACAATCCTGCTTGTCTACGATCCTGCTTGTCTACAATCCTGCGGGTCTACAATCCTTCTTTTGTTTGCAATCCTGCTTGTCTACAGTCCTGCTTGTCTTCAATCCTGCTTGTCTACAATCCTTCTTTTGTTTGCAATCCTGCTTGTCTGCAATGCTGCTTGTCTACAAGCCTGCTTGTCTACAATCCTGCTTGTCTACAATCCTGCTTGTCTACGATCCTGCTTGTCTACAATCCTGCTTGTCTACAATCCTGCTTGTCTACAATCCTGCTTGTCTACAATCGTTCTTTTGATTGCAATCATGCTGTCTACAATTCAACTTGTCTACAAGTCTGCTTTTCTACAAGCCTGCTTGTCTACAGTCGAGCTTGTCGACAAGGCTGCTTGTCTACGAGCCTGCATGTCTAAAATCCAGCTTGTCTACAGTCCTGCTTGTCTACAGTCCTGCTTGTCTACAATCCTTCTTTTGTTTGCAATCCTGCTTGCCTACAATCCTGCTTGTCTACAGTCCTGCTTGTCTACATTCCTGTTTGTCTACAGTCCTGTTTGTCTACAATTCTGCTTGTCTTCAATCCTGCTTGTCTACGATCCTGCTTGTCTACAATCCTTCTTTTGTTTGCAAGTCTCCTTGTCTACAATCCTGCTTGTCTACAATCCTCCTTGTCTACAATCCTTCTTTTGTTTGCAAGTCTGCTTGTCTACAATCCTGCTTGTCCACAATCCTCCTTGTGTACAATCCTTCTTTTGTTTGCAAGTCTGCTTGTCTACAATCCTTCTTTTGTTTGCAAGTCTGCTTGTCTACAATCCTGCTTATCTACAATCCTCCTTGTCTACAATCCTTCTTTTGTTTGCAAGTCTGCTTGTCTACAATCCTGCTTATCTACAAGCCTGCTTGTCTAAAGTCCTGCTTGTCTACAATACTTCATTTGTTTGCAATCCTGCTTGTCAACAATCCTGCTTGTCTGCAAGCTGCTTGTCTACACTCCTGCTTGCCTACAATCCTGCTTGTCTACAGTCCTGCTTGTCTACAATCCTTCTTTTGTTTGCAATCCTGCTTGTCTACAAGCCTGCTTGTCTACAATCCTGCTTGTCTACAATCCTGCTTTTCTAAAGTCCTGTTTGTCTACGAGCCTGTTGTCTACAATCCTTTTTTACTACAAGACTGCTTGTCTACAGATCTGCTTGCCTACAGTCCTGCGTGTCTATAATCCTGCTGGTCTATAAACCTGCTTGTCTACAATCCTGCTTGTCTACAATCCTGCTTGTCTACTGTCCTGCTTGTCTACAATCCTGCTTGGCTACAGTCCTGCTTGTCTACAATCCTGCTTGTCTACAATCCTGCTTGTCTACAATCATTCTTTTGTTGGCAAGTCTGCTTGTCTACAATCCTGCTTGTCTACAATCCTGCTTATCTACAATCCTGCTTGTCTACAGTCCTGCTTGTCTACAGTCCTACCTGTCTACGATCCTGCTTGTCTACAATTCTGCTTGTCTTCAATACTGCTTGTCTACGATCCTGCTTGTCTACAATCCTTCTTTTGTTGGCAAGTCTGCTTGTCTACAATCCTGCTTGTCTACAATCCTGCTTATCTACAATCCTGCTTGTCTGCAATCCTGCTTGTCTACAATCCTTCCTTTGTTTGCAAGTCTGCTTGTCTACAATCCTGCTTGTCTACAATCCTTCTTTTTTTGCAATCCTGCTTGTCTACAATCCTGCTTGTCTGCAATGCTGCTTGTCTGCAATCCTGCTTGTCTACAATCCTGCTTGTCTACAAGCCTGCTTGTCTACAATCCTGCTTATCTACAGTCCAGCTTGTCTACAATCCTGCTTGTCTACAATCCTGCTTGTCTACAATCCTCCTTGTCTACAGTCCTGCTTGTCTACGATCCTTCTTTTGTTTCCAATCCTGCTTGTCTACAATCCTGCTTATCTACAGTCCAGCTTGTCTACAATACTGCTTGTCTACAATCCTGCTTGTCTACAATCCTGCTTGTCTACAGTCCTGCTTGTCTAAAGTCCTGTTTGTCTATGGGCCTGTTGTCTACAATCCTTTTTTACTACAAGCCTGCTTGTCTACAGTTCTGCTTGTCTACAGTCCTGCGTGTCTATAATCCTGCTGGTCTACAAGCCTGCTTCTCTACAATCCTGCTTGTCTACAATCCTGCTTGGCTACAGTCCTGATTGTCTACAATCCTGCTTGTCAACAATCCTGCTTGTCTACAATCCTGCTTGTCTACAATCCTGCTTGTCTACAGTCCTGCTTTTCTACAGTCCTGCTTGTCTACAGTCCGGCTTGTCTACAAGCCTGCATGTCCACAATCCTGCTTGTCTACAATCCATCTTTTGTTTGCAAGCCTGCTTGTCTACAATCCTGCTTGTCTACAATCCTGCTTGTCTACGATCCTGCTTGTCTACAGTCCTGCTTGTCTACAGTCCTGCTTGTCTACGAACCTGCTTGTCTACAATTCTGCTTGTCTACAATCCTGCTTGTCTACGATCCTGCTTGTCTACAATCCTGCTTGTCTACAATCCTGCTTGTGTATGATCCTGCTTGTCTACAAACCTTCTTTAGTTTGCAAGTCTGCTTGTCTACAATCCTGCTTGTCTACAATCCTTCTTTTGTTTGCAATCATACTTGTCTACAATCCAGCTAGTCTACAATCCTGCATGTCTACATTCCTGCTTGTCTACAATCCTGCAAGTCTACAATCCTGCTTGTCTACAATCCTGCAGGTCTACAATCCTGATTGTCTACAATCCTGATTGTCTACAATCCTGCTTGTCTACGATCCTCCTTGTCTACAATCCTTCTTTTGTTTGCAATCCTGCTTGTCTAAAGTCCTGCTTGTCTACAAGCCTGCTTGTCTACATTCCTATTTGTCTACGAGCCTGTTGTCTAGAATCCTTTTTTTCTACAAACCTGCTTGTCTACAGTCCTGCTTGTGTACAATCCTGCTTGTCTACAATCCTGCTTGGCTACAGTCCTGCTTGTCTACAATCCTGCTTGTCTACAATCCTGCTTGTCTACAATCCTGCTTGTCTACAATCCTGCTTGTCTACAAACCTGCTTGTCTACAATCCTGCTTTTCTACAGTCCTACTTGTCTACGATCCTGCTTGTCTACAATCCTGCTTGTGTACAATCCTGCTTGTCTACAATCCTGCTTGGCTACAGTCCTGCTTGTCTACAATCCTGCTTGTCTACAATCCTGCTTGTCTACAATCCTGCTTGTCTACAATCCTGCTTGTCTACAAACCTGCTTGTCTACAATCCTGCTTTTCTACAGTCCTACTTGTCTACGAGCCTGCTTGTCTAAAATTCTGCTTGTCTACAATACTGCTTGTCTACGATCCTGTTTGTCTACAATCCTGCTGGTCTACAATCCTTCTTTTGTTTGCAATCCTGCTTGTCTACAATCCTGCTTGTCTGCAATGCTGCTTGTCTACAATCCTGCTTGTCTGCAATGCTGCTTGTCTACAATCCTGCTTGTCTACAAGCCTGCTGGTCAACAATCCTGCTTGTCTACAAGCCTGCTTGTCTACAATCCTGCTTGTCTACGATCCTGCTTGTCTACAATCCTGCTTGTCTACAATCCTGCTTGTCTACGATCCTCCTTGTCTACAATCGTTCTTTTTATTGCCATCATGCTGTCTACAATTCTGCTTGTCTACATGCCTGCTTGTCTACAGTCCGGCTTGTCGACTAGGCTGCTTGTCTACAATCTGCTTGTCTACGAGCCTGCTTGTGTACAATCCTGCTTGTCTACAATCCTTCTTTTGTTTGCAATCCTGCTTGCCTACAATCCTGCTTGTCTTCAAGCCTGCTAGTCTACAATCCTGCTTGTCTACAATCCTTCTTTTGTTTGCAATCCTGCTTGTCTACAATTCTGCTTGTCTACAATCCTGCTTGTCTACGATCCTCCTTGTCTACAATCCTTCTTGTGATTGCAATCCTGCTTGTCTAGAAGCCTGCTTGTCTACATTCCTGCTTGTCTACAAGGCTGCTTGTCTACAGTCCCGCTTGCCTACAAGGCTGCTTGTCTACAATGCTGCTTGTCTACAGTCCTGCTTGTCTACAATCCTTCTTTTGTTTGCAATCCTGCTTGTCTACAATTCTGCTTGTCTACAATCCTTCATTTGTTTGCAAGCCTGCTTGTCTACAATCCTGCTTGTGAACAATCCATTTTTGTTGGCAATCCTGCTTGTCGACAATCTTGCTTGTCTACAGTCCTGCTTGTCAAAAATCCTTCTTTTGTTTGCAATCCCGCTTTTCTACAAGCCTGCTTGTCTACAATCCTGTTAGTCTACAATCCTACTTTTGTTTGCAAGCCTTCTTGTCTACAATCCTGCTTGTCTACAATCCTGCTTGTCCAGAAGTCTGCTTGTCTACAATACTGCTTGTCTACAATCCTGCTTGTCTGCAATGCTGCTTGTCTACAATCCTGCTTGTCTACAAGCCTGCTGGTCAACAATCCTGCTTGTCTACAAGCCTGCTTGTCTACAATCCTGCTTGTCTACGATCCTGCTTGTCTACAATGCTGCTTGTCTACAATCCTTCTTTTGTTTGCAATCCTGCTTGTCTACAATTCTGCTTGTCTACAATCCTGCTTGGCTACGATCCTCCTTGTCTACAATACTTCTTGTGATTGCAATCCTGTTTGCCTACAATCCTGCTTGTCTACAGTCCTGCTTGTCTACAGTCCTACCTGTCTACGATCCTGCTTGTCTACAATTCTGCTTGTCTTCAATACTGCTTGTCTACGATCCTGCTTGTCTACAATCCTTCTTTTGTTTGCAAGTCAGCTTGTCTACAATCCTGCTTGTCTACAATCCTCCTTATCTAAAATCCTGCTTGTCTACAATCCTGCTTGTCTACAATCCTTCCTTTGTTTGCAATTCTGCTTGTCTACAATCCTGCTTGTCTACAATCCTTCTTTTGTTTGCAATCCTGCTTGTCTACATTCCTGCTTGTCTGCAATGCTGCTTGTCTACAATCCTGCTTGTCTACAATCCTGCTTGTCTACGATCCTGCTTGTCGACAATCCTGCTTGTCTACAATCCAGCTTGTCTACGATCCTCCTTGTCTACAATCGTTCTTTTTATTGCAATCATGCTGTCTACAATTCTGCTTGTCTACATGCCTGCTTGTCTACAGTCCAGCTTGTCGACTAGGCTGCTTGTCTACAATCTGCTTGTCTACGAGCCTGCTTGTGTACAATCCTGCTTGTCTACAATCCTTCTTTTGTTTGCAATCCTGCTTGCCTACAATCCTGCTTGTCTTCAAGCCTGCTAGTCTACAATCCTGCTTGTCTACAATCCTTCTTTTGTTTGCAATCCTGCTTGTCTACAATTCTGCTTGTCTACAATCCTGCTTGTCTACGATCCTCCTTGTCTACAATCCTTCTTGTGATTGCAATCCTGCTTGTCTACAAGCCTGCTTGTCTACATTCCTGCTTGTCTACAAGGCTGCTTGTCTACAGTCCCGCTTGCCTACAAGGCTGCTTGTCTACAATGCTGTTTGTCTACAGTCCTGCTTGTCTACAATCCTTCTTTTGTTTGCAATCCTGCTTGTCTACAATTCTGCTTGTCTACAATCCTTCATTTGTTTGCAAGCCTGCTTGTCTACAATCCTGCTTGTCAACAATCCATTTTTGTTGGCAATCCTGCTTGTCGACAATCTTGCTTGTCTACAGTCCTGCTTGTCAACAATCCTTCTTTTGTTTGCAATCCCGCTTTTCTACAAGCCTGCTTGTCTACAATCCTGTTAGTCTACAATCCTACATTTGTTTGCAAGCCTTCTTGTCTACAATCCTGCTTGTCTACAATCCTGCTTGTCCAGAAGCCTGCTTGTCTACAATACTGCTTGTCTACAATCCTGCTTGTCTGCAATGCTGCTTGTCTACAATCCTGCTTGTCTACAAGCCTGCTGGTCAACAATCCTGCTTGTCTACAAGCCTGCTTGTCTACAATCCTGCTTGTCTACGATCCTGCTTGTCTACAATTCTGCTTGTCTACAATCCTGCTTGTCTACGATCCTCCTTGTCTACAATCGTTCTTTTTATTGCAATCATGCTATCTACAATTCTGATTGTCTACATGCCTGCTTGTCTACAGTCCAGCTTGTCGACTAGGCTGCTTGTCTACAATCTGCTTGTCTACGAGCCTGCTTGTGTACAATCCTGCTTGTCTACAATCCTTCATTTGTTTGCAATCCTGCTTGCCTACAATCCTGCTTGTCTTCAAGCCTGCTAGTCTACAATGCTGCTTGTCTACAATCCTTCTTTTGTTTGCAATCCTGCTTGTCTACAATTCTGCTTGTCTACAATCCTGCTTGTCTACGATCCTCCTTGTCTACAATCCTTCTTGTGATTGCAATCCTGTTTGCCTACAATCCTGCTTGTCTACAGTCCTGCTTGTCTACAGTCCTACCTGTCTACGATCCTGCTTGTCTACAATTCTGCTTGTCTTCAATACTGCTTGTCTACGATCCTGCTTGTCTACAATCCTTCTTTTGTTTGCAAGTCAGCTTGTCTACAATCCTGCTTGTCTACAATCCTCCTTATCTACAATCCTGCTTGTCTACAATCCTGCTTGTCTACAATCCTTCCTTTGTTTGCAAATCTGCTTGTCTACAATCCTGCTTGTCTACAATCCTTCTTTTGTTTGCAATCCTGCTTGTCTACATTCCTGCTTGTCTGCATTGCTGCTTGTCTACAATCCTGCTTGTCTACAATCCTGCTTGTCTACAAGCCTGCTTGTCTACAATCCTGCTTATCTACAGTCCAGCTTGTCTACAATCCTGCTTGTCTACAATCCTGCTTGTCTACAATCCTGATTGTCTACGATCCTTCTTTTGTTTGCAATCCTGCTTGTCTACAGTCCTGCTTTTCTAAAGTCCTGTTTGTCTACGGGCCTGTTGTCTACAATCCTTTTTTACTACAAGCCTGCTTGTCTACAGTCCTGCTTGTCTACAGTCCTGCGTGTCTATAATCCTGCTGGTCTACAAGCCTGCTTGTCTACAATCCTGCTTGTCTACAATCCTGCTTGGCTACAGTCCTGATTGTCTACAATCCTGCTTGTCAACAATCCTGCTTGTCTTCAATCCTGCTTGTCTACAATCCTGCTTGTCTACAGTTCTGCTTTTCTACAGTCCTGCTTGTCTAAAGTCCGGCTTGTCTACAAGCCTGCATGTCCACAATCCTGCTAGTCTACAATCCATCTTTTGTTTGCAAGCCTGCTTGTCTACAATCCTGCTTGTCTACAATCCTGCTTGTCTACAATCCTGCTTGTCTACAGTCCTGCTTGTCTACAGTCCTGCTTGTCTACGAACCTGCTTGTCTACAATTCTGCTTGTCTACAATCCTGCTTGTCTACGATCCTGCTTGTCTACAATCCTGCTTGTCTACAATCCTGCTTGTGTATGATCCTGCTTGTCTACAAACCTTCTTTAGTTTGCAAGTCTGCTTGTCTACAATCCTGCTTGTCTACAATCCTTCTTTTGTTTGCAATCCTGCTTGTCTAAAGTCCTGCTTGTCTACAAGCCTGCTTGTCTACAATCGTGCTTGTCTACAATTCTGCTTGTCTACAATCCTGCTTGTCGACGATAGTGCTTGTCTACAATCTTGATTGTCTACAATCCTGATTGTCGACAATCCTGCTTGTCTACGATCCTGCTTGTCTACAATCCTGCTTGTCTACAGTCCTGCTTGTCTAAAGTCCTGCTTGTCTACAAGCCTGCTTGTCTACAATCCTGCTTGTCTACAATCCTGCTTGACTACAGTCCTGCTTGTCTACAATCCTGCTTGGCTACAAGCCTGCCTGTCTACAGTCCTATTTGTTTAAAAGCCTGCCTGTCTACAATTCTGCTTGTCTACGATCCTGCTTGTCTACAATCTTGATTGTCTACAATCCTGATTGTCGACAATCCTGCTTGTCTACGATCCTCCTTGTCTACAATCCTTCTTCTGTTTGCAAACCTGCTTGTCTACAATTCTGCTTGTCTAAAGTCCTGCATGTCTACAGTCCTGCTTGTCTACAGTCCTGCTTGTCTACTGTCCTAATTGTCTACGAGCCTCCTTGTCTACAATTCTGCTTGTCTACAATACTGCTTGTCTACGATCCTGTTTGTCTACAATCCTGCTTGTCTACAATCCTGCTTGTCTACGATCCTGCTTGTCTACAATCCTGCGGGTCTACAATCCTTCTTTTGTTTGCAATCCTGCTTGTCTACAGTCCTGCTTGTCTTCAATCCTGCTTGTCTACAATCCTTCTTTTTTTTGCAATCCTGCTTGTCTGCAATGCTGCTTGTCTACAAGCCTGCTTGTCTACAATCCTGCTTGTCTACAATCCTGCTTGTCTACAATCCTGCTTGTCTACGATCCTGCTTGTCTACAATCCTGCTTGTCTACGATCCTGCTTGTCTACAATCCTGCTTGTCTACGATCCTCCTTGTCTACAATCGTTCTTTTGATTGCAATCATGCTACAATTCTACTTGTCTACAAGTCTGCTTTTCTACAAGCCTGCTTGTCTACAGTCGAGCTTGTCAACAAGGCTGCTTGTCTACGAGCCTGCTTGTCTAAAATCCTGCTTGTCTACAGTCCTGCTTGTCTACAGTCCTGCTTGTCTACAATCCTTCTTTTGTTTGCAATCCTGCTTGCCTACAATCCTGCTTGTCTACAGTCCTGCTTGTCTACAGTCCTGTTTGTCTACAGTCCCGTTTGTCTACAATTCTGCTTGTCTTCAATCCTGCTTGTCTACAATCCTGCTTGTCTACAATCCTTCTTTTGTTTGCAAGTCTCCTTGTCTACAATCCTGCTTGTCTAAAATCCTCCTTGTCTACAATCCTTCTTTTGTTGCACGTCTGCTTGTCTACAATCCTGCTTGTCTACAATCCTCCTTGTCTACAATCCTTCTTTTGTTTGCAATTCTGCTTGTCTACAATCCTTCTTTTGTTTGCAAGTCTGCTTGTCTACAATCCTGCTTATCTACAATCCTCCTTGTCTACAATCCTTCTTTTGTTTGCCAGTCTGCTTGTCTAAAATCCTTCTTTTGTTTGCAAGTCTGCTTGTCTACAATCCTGCTTATCTACAAGCCTGCTTGTCTACTGTCCTGCTTGTCCACAATACTTATTTTGTTTGCAATCCTGCTTGTCTACAATCCTGCTTGTCTGCAATGCTGCTTGTCTACAGTCCTGCTTGTCTACAATCCTGCTTGTCTAAAGTCCTGTTTGTCTACGAGCCTGTTGTCTACAATCCTTTTTTACTACAAGCCTGCTTGTCTACAGGCCTGCTTGCCTACAGTCCTGCGTGTCTATAATCCTGCTGGTCTACAAGCCTGCTTGTCTACAATCCTGCTTGTCTACAATCCTGCTTGTCTACTGTCCTGCTTGTCTACAATACTGCTTGGCTACAGTCCTGCTTGTCTACAATCCTGCTTGTCTACAGTCCTGCTTGTCTACAATCCTGCTTGTCTACAATCCTGCTTGGCTACAGTCCTGCTTGTCTACAATCCTGCTTGTCTACAATCCTGCTTGGCTACAATCATTCTTTTGTTTGCAATCCTGCTTGCCTACAATCCTGCTTGTCTACAGTCCTGCTTGTCTACAGTCCTACCTGTCTACGATCCTGCTTGTCTACAATTCTGCTTGTCTTCAATACAGCTTGTCTACGATCCTTCTTGTCTACATTTCTTCTTTTGTTGGCAAGTCTGCTTGTCTACAATCCTGCTTGTCTACAATCCTGCTTATCTACAATCCTGCTTGTCTACAATCCTTCCTTTGTTTGCAAGTCTGCTTGTCTACAATCCTGCTTGTCTACAATCCTTCTTTTGTTTGCAATCCTGCTTGTCTACAATCCTGCTTGTCTGCAATGCTGCTTGTCTACAATCCTGCTTGTCTACAATCCTGCTTGTCTACAAGCCTGCTTGTCTACATTCCTGCTTATCTACAGTCCAGCTTGTCTTCAATCCTGCTTGTCTGCAATCCTGCTTGTCTACAATCCTGCTTGTCTACAGTCATGCTTGTCTACAGTCCTGCTTGTCTACGATCCTTCTTTTGTTTGCAATCCTGCTTGTCTACAGTCCTGCTTGTCTAAAGTCCTGTTTGTCTACGGGCCTGTTGTCTACAATCCTTTTTTACTACAAGCCTGCTTGTCTACAGTCCTGCTTGTCTACAGTCCTGCGTGTCTATAATCCTGCTGGTCTACAAGCCTGCTTGTCTACAATCCTGCTTGTCTACAATCCTGCTTGGCTAAAGTTCCTGATTGTCTACAATCCTGCTTGTCAACAATCCTGCTTGTCTACAAGCCTGCTTGTCTACAATCCTGCTTGTCTACAATCCTGCTTGGCTACAGTCCTGATTGTCTACAATCCTGCTTGTCAACAATCCTGCTTGTCTACAATCCTGCTTGTCTACAATCCTGCTTGTCTACAGTTCTGCTTTTCTACAGTCCTGCTTGTCTAAAGTCCGGCTTGTCTACAAGCCTGCATGTCCACAATCCTGCTAGTCTACAATCCATCTTTTGTTTGCAAGCCTGCTTGTCTACAATCCTGCTTGTCTACAATCCTGCTTGTCTACAATCCTGCTTGTCTACAGTCCTGCTTGTCTACAGTCCTGCTTGTCTACGAACCTGCTTGTCTACAATTCTGCTTGTCTACAATCCTGCTTGTCTACGATCCTGCTTGTCTACAATCCTGCTTGTCTACAATCCTGCTTGTGTATGATCCTGCTTGTCTACAAACCTACTTTAGTTTGCAAGTCTGCTTGTCTACAATCCTGCTTGTCTACAATCCTTCTTTTGTTTGCAATCCTGCTTGTCTAAAGTCCTGCTTGTCTACAAGCCTGCTTGTCTACAATCGTGCTTGTCTACAATTCTGCTTGTCTACAATCCTGCTTGTCGACGATAGTGCTTGTCTACAATCTTGATTGTCTACAATCCTGATTGTCGACAATCCTGCTTGTCTACGATCCTGCTTGTCTACAATCCTGCTTGTCTACAGTCCTGCTTGTCTAAAGTCCTGCTTGTCTACAAGCCTGCTTGTCTACAATCCTGCTTGTCTACAATCCTGCTTGTCTACAGTCCTGCTTGTCTACAATCCTGCTTGGCTACAAGCCTGCCTGTCTACAGTCCTATTTGTTTAAAAGCCTGCCTGTCTACAATTCTGCTTGTCTACGATCCTGCTTGTCTACAATCTTGATTGTCTACAATCCTGATTGTCGACAATCCTGCTTGTCTACGATCCTCCTTGTCTACAATCCTTCTTCTGTTTGCAAACCTGCTTGTCTACAGTTCTGCTTGTCTAAAGTCCTGCATGTCTACAGTCCTGCTTGTCTACAGTCCTGCTTGTCTACTGTCCTAATTGTCTACGAGCCTCCTTGTCTACAATTCTGCTTGTCTACAATACTGCTTGTCTACGATCCTGTTTGTCTACAATCCTGCTTGTCTACAATCCTGCTTGTCTACGATCCTGCTTGTCTACAATCCTGCGGGTCTACAATCCTTCTTTTGTTTGCAATCCTGCTTGTCTACAGTCCTGCTTGTCTTCAATCCTGCTTGTCTACAATCCTTCTTTTGTTTGCAATCCTGCTTGTCTGCAATGCTGCTTGTCTACAAGCCTGCTTGTCTACAATCCTGCTTGTCTACAATCCTGCTTGTCTACAATCCTGCTTGTCTACGATCCTGCTTGTCTACAATCCTGCTTGTCTACGATCCTGCTTGTCTACAATCCTGCTTGTCTACGATCCTCCTTGTCTACAATCGTTCTTTTGATTGCAATCATGCTACAATTCTACTTGTCTACAAGTCTGCTTTTCTACAAGCCTGCTTGTCTACAGTCGAGCTTGTCAACAAGGCTGCTTGTCTACGAGCCTGCTTGTCTAAAATCCTGCTTGTCTACAGTCCTGCTTGTCTACAGTCCTGCTTGTCTACAATCCTTCTTTTGTTTGCAATCCTGCTTGCCTACAATCCTGCTTGTCTACAGTCCTGCTTGTCTACAGTCCTGTTTGTCTACAGTCCCGTTTGTCTACAATTCTGCTTGTCTTCAATCCTGCTTGTCTACAATCCTGCTTGTCTACAATCCTTCTTTTGTTTGCAAGTCTCCTTGTCTACAATCCTGCTTGTCTAAAATCCTCCTTGTCTACAATCCTTCTTTTGTTGCACGTCTGCTTGTCTACAATCCTGCTTGTCTACAATCCTCCTTGTCTACAATCCTTCTTTTGTTTGCAATTCTGCTTGTCTACAATCCTTCTTTTGTTTGCAAGTCTGCTTGTCTACAATCCTGCTTATCTACAATCCTCCTTGTCTACAATCCTTCTTTTGTTTGCCAGTCTGCTTGTCTAAAATCCTTCTTTTGTTTGCAAGTCTGCTTGTCTACAATCCTGCTTATCTACAAGCCTGCTTGTCTACTGTCCTGCTTGTCCACAATACTTATTTTGTTTGCAATCCTGCTTGTCTACAATCCTGCTTGTCTGCAATGCTGCTTGTCTACAGTCCTGCTTGTCTACAATCCTGCTTGTCTAAAGTCCTGTTTGTCTACGAGCCTGTTGTCTACAATCCTTTTTTACTACAAGCCTGCTTGTCTACAGGCCTGCTTGCCTACAGTCCTGCGTGTCTATAATCCTGCTGGTCTACAAGCCTGCTTGTCTACAATCCTGCTTGTCTACAATCCTGCTTGTCTACTGTCCTGCTTGTCTACAATACTGCTTGGCTACAGTCCTGCTTGTCTACAATCCTGCTTGTCTACAGTCCTGCTTGTCTACAATCCTGCTTGTCTACAATCCTGCTTGGCTACAGTCCTGCTTGTCTACAATCCTGCTTGTCTACAATCCTGCTTGGCTACAATCATTCTTTTGTTTGCAATCCTGCTTGCCTACAATCCTGCTTGTCTACAGTCCTGCTTGTCTACAGTCCTACCTGTCTACGATCCTGCTTGTCTACAATTCTGCTTGTCTTCAATACAGCTTGTCTACGATCCTTCTTGTCTACATTTCTTCTTTTGTTGGCAAGTCTGCTTGTCTACAATCCTGCTTGTCTACAATCCTGCTTATCTACAATCCTGCTTGTCTACAATCCTTCCTTTGTTTGCAAGTCTGCTTGTCTACAATCCTGCTTGTCTACAATCCTTCTTTTGTTTGCAATCCTGCTTGTCTACAATCCTGCTTGTCTGCAATGCTGCTTGTCTACAATCCTGCTTGTCTACAATCCTGCTTGTCTACAAGCCTGCTTGTCTACATTCCTGCTTATCTACAGTCCAGCTTGTCTTCAATCCTGCTTGTCTGCAATCCTGCTTGTCTACAATCCTGCTTGTCTACAGTCATGCTTGTCTACAGTCCTGCTTGTCTACGATCCTTCTTTTGTTTGCAATCCTGCTTGTCTACAGTCCTGCTTGTCTAAAGTCCTGTTTGTCTACGGGCCTGTTGTCTACAATCCTTTTTTACTACAAGCCTGCTTGTCTACAGTCCTGCTTGTCTACAGTCCTGCGTGTCTATAAACCTGCTGGTCTACAAGCCTGCTTGTCTACAATCCTGCTTGTCTACAATCCTGCTTGGCTAAAGTTCCTGATTGTCTACAATCCTGCTTGTCAACAATCCTGCTTGTCTACAATCCTGCTTGTCTACAATCCTGCTAGTCTACAGTCCTGCTTTTCTACAGTGCTGCTTGTCTACAGTCCGGCTTGTCTACAAGCCTGCATGTCCACAATCCTGCTTGTCTACAATCCATCTTTTGTTTGCAAGCCTGCTTGTCTACAATCCTGCTTGTCTACAATCCTGCTTGTCTACAGTCCTGCTTGTCTACGAACCTGCTTGTCTACAATTCTGCTTGTCTACAATCCTGCTTGTCTACAATCCTGCTTGTCTACAATCCTGCTTGTCTACAATCCTGCTTGTGTATGATCCTGCTTGTCTACAAACCTTCTTTAGTTTGCAAGTCTGCTTGTCTACAATCCTGCTTGTCTACAATCCTTCTTTTGTTTGCAATCCTGCTTGTCTAAAGTCCTGCTTGTAATACAAGCCTGCTTGTCTACAATCCTGCTTGTCTACAATCCTGCTTGTCTACAGTCCTGCTTGTCTATGATCCTTCTTTTGTTTGCAATCCTGCTTGTCTACAATCCTGCTTATCTACAGTCCAGCTTGTCTACAATCCCGCTTGTCTACAATCCTGCTTGTCTACAATCCTGCTTGTCTACAGTCCTGCTTGTCTAAAGTCCTGTTTGTCTACGGGCCTGTTGTCTACAATCCTTTTTTACTACAAGCCTGCTTGTCTACAGTCCTGTTTGTCTACAGTCCTGCGTGTCTATAATCCTGCTGGTCTACAAGCCTGCTTGTCTACAATCCTGCTTGTCTACAATCCAGCTAGGCTACAGTTCCTGATTGTCTACAATCCTGCTTGTCAACAATCCTGCTTGTCTACAATCCTGCTTGTCTACAATCCTGCTTGTCTACAGTCCTGCTTTTCTACAGTCCTGCTTGTCTACAGTCCGGCTTGTCTACAAGCCTGCATGTCCACAATCCTGCTTGTCTACAATCCATCTTTTGTTTGCAAGCCTGCTTGTCTACAATCCTGCTTGTCTACAATCCTGCTTGTCTACAATCCTGCTTGTCTACAGTCCTGCTTGTCTACAGTCCTGCTTGTCTACGAACCTGCTTGTCTACAATTCTGCTTGTCTACAATCCTGCTTGTCTACGATCCTGCTTGTCTACAATCCTGCTTGTCTACAATCCTGCTTGTGTATGATCCTGCTTGTCTACAAACCTTCTTTAGTTTGCAAGTCTGCTTGTCTACAATCCTGCTTGTCTACAATCCTTCTTTTGTTTGCAATCATGCTTGTCTAAAGTCCTGCTTGTCTACAAGCCTGCTTGTCTACAATCCTGCTTGTCTACAATCCTGCTTGTCTACAGTCCTGCTTGTCTACAATCCTACTTGGCTACAAGCCTGCCTGTCTACAGTCCTATTTGTTTACAAGCCTGCTTGTCTACAATTCTGCTTGGCTACAAGCCTGCCTGTCTACAGTCCTATTTGTTTACAAGCCTGCTTGTCTACAATTCTGCTTGTCTACTATCCTCCTTGTCTACAATCCTTCTTCTGTTTGCAAACCTGCTGGTCTACAATTCTGCTTGTCTAAAGTCCTGCATGTCTACAGTCCTGCTTGTCTACAGTCCTGCTTGTCTACTGTCCTAATTGTCTACGAGCCTCCTTGTCTACAATTCTGCTTGTCTACAATACTGCTTGTCTACGATCCTGTGTGTCTACAATCCTGCTTGTCTAAAATCCTGCTTGTCTACGATCCTGCTTGTCTACAATCCTGCGGGTCTACAATCCTTCTTTTGTTTGCAATCCTGCTTGTCTACAGTCCTGCTTGTCTTCAATCCTGCTTGTCTACAATCCTTCTTTTTTTTGCAATCCTGCTTTTCTGCAATGCTGCTTGTCTACAAGCCTGCTTGTCTACAATCCTGCTTGTCTACAATCCTGCTTGTCTACAATCCTGCTTGTCTACGATCCTGCTTGCCTACAATCCTGCTTGTCTACGATCCTGCTTGTCTACAATCCTGCTTGTCTACGATCCTCCTTGTCTACAATCTTTCTTTTGATTGCAATCATGCTACAATTCTACTTGTCTACAATCTGCTTTTCTACAAGCCTGCTTGTCTACAGTCGAGCTTGACAACAAGGCTGCTTGTCTACGAGCCTGCTTGTCTAAAATCCTGCTTGTCTACAGTCCTGCTTGTCTACAGTCCTGCTTGTCTACAATCCTTCTTTTGTTTGCAATCCTGCTTGCCTACAATCCTGCTTGTCTACAGTCCTGCTTGTCTACAGTCCTGTTTGTCTACAGTCCTGTTTGTCTACAATTCTGCTTGTCTTCAATCCTGCTTGTCTACAATCCTGCTTGTCTACAATCCTTCTTTTGTTTGCAAGTCTCCTTGTCTACAATCCTGCTTGTCTACAATCCTCCTTGTCTACAATCCTTCTTTTGTTGCAAGTCTGCTTGTCTACAATCCTGCTTGTCTACAATCCTCCTTGTCTACAATCCTTCTTTTGTTTACAAGTCTGCTTGTCTACAATCCTTCTTTTGTTTGCAAGTCTGCTTGTCTACAATCCTGCTTGTCTAAAGTCCTGTTTGTCTACGAGCCTGTTGTCTACAATCCTTTTTTACTACAAGCCTGCTTGTCTACAGACCTGCTTGCCTACAGTCCTGCGTGTCTATAATCCTGCTGGTCTACAAACTTGCTTGTCTACAATCCTGCTTGTCTACAATCCTGCTTGTCTACTGTCCTGCTTGTCTACAATCCTGCTTGGCTACAGTCCTGCTTGTCTACAATCCTGCTTGTCTACAATCCTGCTTGGCTACAATCATTCTTTTGTTTGCAATCCTGCTTGCCTACAATCCTGCTTGTCTACAGTCCTGCTTGTCTACAGTCCTACCTGTCTACGATCCTGCTTGTCTACAATTCTGCTTGTCTTCAATACTGCTTGTCTACGATCCTGCTTGTCTACAATCCTTCTTTTGTTTGCAAGTCTGCTTGTCTACAATCCTGCTTGTCTACAATCCTGCTTATCTACAATCCTGCTTGTCTGCAATCCTGCTTGTCTACAATCCTTCCTTTGTTTGCAAGTCTGCTTGTCTACAATCCTGCTTGTCTACAATCCTTCTTTTGTTTGCAATCCTGCTTGTCTACAATCCTGCTTGTCTGCAATGCTGCTTGTCTACAATCCTGCTTGTCTACAATCCTGCTTGTCTACAAGCCTGCTTGTCTACAATCCTGCTTATCTACAGTCCAGCTTGTCTACAATCCTGCTTGTCTACAATCCTGCTTGTCTACAATCCTGCTTGTCTACAGTCCTGCTTGTCTACGATCCTTCTTTTGTTTGCAATCCTGCTTGTCTACAATCCTGCTTATCTACAGTCCAGCTTGTCTACAATCCTGCTTGTCTACAATCCTGCTTGTCTACAATCCTGCTTGTCTACAGTCCTGCTTGTCTAAAGTCCTGTTTGTCTACGGGCCTGTTGTCTACAATCCTTTTTTACTACAAGCCTGCTTGTCTACAGTCCTGCTTGTCTACAGTCCTGCGTGTGTATAATCCTGCTGGTCTACAAGCCTGCTTGTCTACAATCCTGCTTGTCTACAATCCTGCTTGGCTACAGTTCCTGATTGTCTACAATCCTGCTTGTCAACAATCCTGCTTGTCTACAAGCCTGCTTGTCTACAATCCTGCTTGTCTACAATCCTGCTTGTCTACAATCCTGCTTGTCTACGATCCTGCTTGTCTACAATCCTGCTTGTCTACGATCCTGCTTGTCTACAATCCTGCTTGTCTACGATCCTCCTTGTCTACAATCGTTCTTTTGATTGCAATCATGCTACAATTCTACTTGTCTACAAGTCTGCTTTTCTACAAGCCTGCTTGTCTACAGTCGAGCTTGTCAACAAGGCTGCTTGTCTACGAGCCTGCTTGTCTAAAATCCTGCTTGTCTACAGTCCTGCTTGTCTACAGTCCTGCTTGTCTACAATCCTTCTTTTGTTTGCAATCCTGCTTGCCTACAATCCTGCTTGTCTACAGTCCTGCTTGTCTACAGTCCTGTTTGTCTACAGTCCCGTTTGTCTACAATTCTGCTTGTCTTCAATCCTGCTTGTCTACAATCCTGCTTGTCTACAATCCTTCTTTTGTTTGCAAGTCTCCTTGTCTACAATCCTGCTTGTCTAAAATCCTCCTTGTCTACAATCCTTCTTTTGTTGCACGTCTGCTTGTCTACAATCCTGCTTGTCTACAATCCTCCTTGTCTACAATCCTTCTTTTGTTTGCAATTCTGCTTGTCTACAATCCTTCTTTTGTTTGCAAGTCTGCTTGTCTACAATCCTGCTTATCTACAATCCTCCTTGTCTACAATCCTTCTTTTGTTTGCCAGTCTGCTTGTCTAAAATCCTTCTTTTGTTTGCAAGTCTGCTTGTCTACAATCCTGCTTATCTACAAGCCTGCTTGTCTACTGTCCTGCTTGTCCACAATACTTATTTTGTTTGCAATCCTGCTTGTCTACAATCCTGCTTGTCTGCAATGCTGCTTGTCTACAGTCCTGCTTGTCTACAATCCTGCTTGTCTAAAGTCCTGTTTGTCTACGAGCCTGTTGTCTACAATCCTTTTTTACTACAAGCCTGCTTGTCTACAGGCCTGCTTGCCTACAGTCCTGCGTGTCTATAATCCTGCTGGTCTACAAGCCTGCTTGTCTACAATCCTGCTTGTCTACAATCCTGCTTGTCTACTGTCCTGCTTGTCTACAATACTGCTTGGCTACAGTCCTGCTTGTCTACAATCCTGCTTGTCTACAGTCCTGCTTGTCTACAATCCTGCTTGTCTACAATCCTGCTTGGCTACAGTCCTGCTTGTCTACAATCCTGCTTGTCTACAATCCTGCTTGGCTACAATCATTCTTTTGTTTGCAATCCTGCTTGCCTACAATCCTGCTTGTCTACAGTCCTGCTTGTCTACAGTCCTACCTGTCTACGATCCTGCTTGTCTACAATTCTGCTTGTCTTCAATACAGCTTGTCTACGATCCTTCTTGTCTACATTTCTTCTTTTGTTGGCAAGTCTGCTTGTCTACAATCCTGCTTGTCTACAATCCTGCTTATCTACAATCCTGCTTGTCTACAATCCTTCCTTTGTTTGCAAGTCTGCTTGTCTACAATCCTGCTTGTCTACAATCCTTCTTTTGTTTGCAATCCTGCTTGTCTACAATCCTGCTTGTCTGCAATGCTGCTTGTCTACAATCCTGCTTGTCTACAATCCTGCTTGTCTACAAGCCTGCTTGTCTACATTCCTGCTTATCTACAGTCCAGCTTGTCTTCAATCCTGCTTGTCTGCAATCCTGCTTGTCTACAATCCTGCTTGTCTACAGTCATGCTTGTCTACAGTCCTGCTTGTCTACGATCCTTCTTTTGTTTGCAATCCTGCTTGTCTACAGTCCTGCTTGTCTAAAGTCCTGTTTGTCTACGGGCCTGTTGTCTACAATCCTTTTTTACTACAAGCCTGCTTGTCTACAGTCCTGCTTGTCTACAGTCCTGCGTGTCTATAAACCTGCTGGTCTACAAGCCTGCTTGTCTACAATCCTGCTTGTCTACAATCCTGCTTGGCTAAAGTTCCTGATTGTCTACAATCCTGCTTGTCAACAATCCTGCTTGTCTACAATCCTGCTTGTCTACAATCCTGCTAGTCTACAGTCCTGCTTTTCTACAGTGCTGCTTGTCTACAGTCCGGCTTGTCTACAAGCCTGCATGTCCACAATCCTGCTTGTCTACAATCCATCTTTTGTTTGCAAGCCTGCTTGTCTACAATCCTGCTTGTCTACAATCCTGCTTGTCTACAGTCCTGCTTGTCTACGAACCTGCTTGTCTACAATTCTGCTTGTCTACAATCCTGCTTGTCTACAATCCTGCTTGTCTACAATCCTGCTTGTCTACAATCCTGCTTGTGTATGATCCTGCTTGTCTACAAACCTTCTTTAGTTTGCAAGTCTGCTTGTCTACAATCCTGCTTGTCTACAATCCTTCTTTTGTTTGCAATCCTGCTTGTCTAAAGTCCTGCTTGTAATACAAGCCTGCTTGTCTACAATCCTGCTTGTCTACAATCCTGCTTGTCTACAGTCCTGCTTGTCTATGATCCTTCTTTTGTTTGCAATCCTGCTTGTCTACAATCCTGCTTATCTACAGTCCAGCTTGTCTACAATCCCGCTTGTCTACAATCCTGCTTGTCTACAATCCTGCTTGTCTACAGTCCTGCTTGTCTAAAGTCCTGTTTGTCTACGGGCCTGTTGTCTACAATCCTTTTTTACTACAAGCCTGCTTGTCTACAGTCCTGTTTGTCTACAGTGCTGCGTGTCTACAATCCTGCTGGTCTACAAGCCTGCTTGTCTACAATCCTGCTTGTCTACAATCCAGCTAGGCTACAGTTCCTGATTGTCTACAATCCTGCTTGTCAACAATCCTGCTTGTCTACAATCCTGCTTGTCTACAATCCTGCTTGTCTACAGTCCTGCTTTTCTACAGTCCTGCTTGTCTACAGTCCGGCTTGTCTACAAGCCTGCATGTCCACAATCCTGCTTGTCTACAATCCATCTTTTGTTTGCAAGCCTGCTTGTCTACAATCCTGCTTGTCTACAATCCTGCTTGTCTACAATCCTGCTTGTCTACAGTCCTGCTTGTCTACAGTCCTGCTTGTCTACGAACCTGCTTGTCTACAATTCTGCTTGTCTACAATCCTGCTTGTCTACGATCCTGCTTGTCTACAATCCTGCTTGTCTACAATCCTGCTTGTGTATGATCCTGCTTGTCTACAAACCTTCTTTAGTTTGCAAGTCTGCTTGTCTACAATCCTGCTTGTCTACAATCCTTCTTTTGTTTGCAATCATGCTTGTCTAAAGTCCTGCTTGTCTACAAGCCTGCTTGTCTACAATCCTGCTTGTCTACAATCCTGCTTGTCTACAGTCCTGCTTGTCTACAATCCTACTTGGCTACAAGCCTGCCTGTCTACAGTCCTATTTGTTTACAAGCCTGCTTGTCTACAATTCTGCTTGGCTACAAGCCTGCCTGTCTACAGTCCTATTTGTTTACAAGCCTGCTTGTCTACAATTCTGCTTGTCTACTATCCTCCTTGTCTACAATCCTTCTTCTGTTTGCAAACCTGCTGGTCTACAATTCTGCTTGTCTAAAGTCCTGCATGTCTACAGTCCTGCTTGTCTACAGTCCTGCTTGTCTACTGTCCTAATTGTCTACGAGCCTCCTTGTCTACAATTCTGCTTGTCTACAATACTGCTTGTCTACGATCCTGTGTGTCTACAATCCTGCTTGTCTAAAATCCTGCTTGTCTACGATCCTGCTTGTCTACAATCCTGCGGGTCTACAATCCTTCTTTTGTTTGCAATCCTGCTTGTCTACAGTCCTGCTTGTCTTCAATCCTGCTTGTCTACAATCCTTCTTTTTTTTGCAATCCTGCTTTTCTGCAATGCTGCTTGTCTACAAGCCTGCTTGTCTACAATCCTGCTTGTCTACAATCCTGCTTGTCTACAATCCTGCTTGTCTACGATCCTGCTTGCCTACAATCCTGCTTGTCTACGATCCTGCTTGTCTACAATCCTGCTTGTCTACGATCCTCCTTGTCTACAATCTTTCTTTTGATTGCAATCATGCTACAATTCTACTTGTCTACAATCTGCTTTTCTACAAGCCTGCTTGTCTACAGTCGAGCTTGACAACAAGGCTGCTTGTCTACGAGCCTGCTTGTCTAAAATCCTGCTTGTCTACAGTCCTGCTTGTCTACAGTCCTGCTTGTCTACAATCCTTCTTTTGTTTGCAATCCTGCTTGCCTACAATCCTGCTTGTCTACAGTCCTGCTTGTCTACAGTCCTGTTTGTCTACAGTCCTGTTTGTCTACAATTCTGCTTGTCTTCAATCCTGCTTGTCTACAATCCTGCTTGTCTACAATCCTTCTTTTGTTTGCAAGTCTCCTTGTCTACAATCCTGCTTGTCTACAATCCTCCTTGTCTACAATCCTTCTTTTGTTGCAAGTCTGCTTGTCTACAATCCTGCTTGTCTACAATCCTCCTTGTCTACAATCCTTCTTTTGTTTACAAGTCTGCTTGTCTACAATCCTTCTTTTGTTTGCAAGTCTGCTTGTCTACAATCCTGCTTGTCTAAAGTCCTGTTTGTCTACGAGCCTGTTGTCTACAATCCTTTTTTACTACAAGCCTGCTTGTCTACAGACCTGCTTGCCTACAGTCCTGCGTGTCTATAATCCTGCTGGTCTACAAACTTGCTTGTCTACAATCCTGCTTGTCTACAATCCTGCTTGTCTACTGTCCTGCTTGTCTACAATCCTGCTTGGCTACAGTCCTGCTTGTCTACAATCCTGCTTGTCTACAATCCTGCTTGGCTACAATCATTCTTTTGTTTGCAATCCTGCTTGCCTACAATCCTGCTTGTCTACAGTCCTGCTTGTCTACAGTCCTACCTGTCTACGATCCTGCTTGTCTACAATTCTGCTTGTCTTCAATACTGCTTGTCTACGATCCTGCTTGTCTACAATCCTTCTTTTGTTTGCAAGTCTGCTTGTCTACAATCCTGCTTGTCTACAATCCTGCTTATCTACAATCCTGCTTGTCTGCAATCCTGCTTGTCTACAATCCTTCCTTTGTTTGCAAGTCTGCTTGTCTACAATCCTGCTTGTCTACAATCCTTCTTTTGTTTGCAATCCTGCTTGTCTACAATCCTGCTTGTCTGCAATGCTGCTTGTCTACAATCCTGCTTGTCTACAATCCTGCTTGTCTACAAGCCTGCTTGTCTACAATCCTGCTTATCTACAGTCCAGCTTGTCTACAATCCTGCTTGTCTACAATCCTGCTTGTCTACAATCCTGCTTGTCTACAGTCCTGCTTGTCTACGATCCTTCTTTTGTTTGCAATCCTGCTTGTCTACAATCCTGCTTATCTACAGTCCAGCTTGTCTACAATCCTGCTTGTCTACAATCCTGCTTGTCTACAATCCTGCTTGTCTACAGTCCTGCTTGTCTAAAGTCCTGTTTGTCTACGGGCCTGTTGTCTACAATCCTTTTTTACTACAAGCCTGCTTGTCTACAGTCCTGCTTGTCTACAGTCCTGCGTGTGTATAATCCTGCTGGTCTACAAGCCTGCTTGTCTACAATCCTGCTTGTCTACAATCCTGCTTGGCTACAGTTCCTGATTGTCTACAATCCTGCTTGTCAACAATCCTGCTTGTCTACAATCCTGCTTGTCTTCAATCCTGCTTGTCTACAGTCCTGCTTTTCTACAGTCCTGCTTGTCTACAGTCCGGCTTGTCTACAAGCCTGCATGTCCACAATCCTGCTTGTCTACAATCCATCTTTTGTTTGCAAGCCTGCTTGTCTACAATCCTGCTTGTCTACAATCCTGCTTGTCTACGATCCTGCTTGTCTACAGTCCTGCTTGTCTACAGTCCTGCTTGTCTACGAACCTGCTTGTCTACAATTCTGCTTGTCTACAATCCTGCTTGTCTACGATCCTGCTTGTCTACAATCCTGCTTGTCTACAATCCTGCTTGTGTATGATCCTGCTTGTCTACAAAACTTCTTTAGTTTGCAAGTCTGCTTGTCCTGAATCCTGCTTGTCTACAATCCTGCTTGTCTTCAATCCTGATTGTCTACAATCCTGCTTGTCTACAATCCTGCTTGTCTACGATCCTCCTTGTCTACAATCCTTCTTTTGTTTGCAATCCTGCTTGTCTAAAGTCCTGCTTGTCTACAAGCCTGCTTGTCTACATTCCTGTTTGTCTACGAGCCTGTTGTCTAGAATCCGTTTTTTCTACAAGCCTGCTTGTCTACAGTCCTGCTTGTCAATAATCCTGCTTGTCTACGATCCTGCTTGTCCACAATCCTGCTTGTGTACAATCCTGCTTGTCTACAATCCTGCTTGGCTACAGTCCTGCTTGTCTACAATCCTGCTTGTCTACAATCCTTCTTGTGTACAATCCTGCTTGTCTACAATCCTGCTTGTCTACAATCCTGCTTGTCTACAATCCTGCTTGTCTACAATCCTGCTTCTCAACAAGCCTGCTTGTCTACAATCCTGCTTTTCTACAGTGCTACTTGTCTACGAGCCTGCTTGTCTACAATTCTGCTTGTCTACAATACTGCTTGTCTACGATCCTGTTTGTCTACAATCCTGCTTGTCAACAATCCTGCTTGTCTACGATCCTGCTTGTCTACAATCCTGCTGGTCTACAATCCTTCTTTTGTTTGCAATCCTGCTTGTCTACAATCCTGCTTGTCTGCAATGCTGCTTGTCTACAATCCTGCTTGTCTGCAATGCTGCTTGTCTACAATCCTGCTTGTCTACAAGCCTGCTGGTCAACAATCCTGCTTGTCTACAAGCCTGCTTGTCTACAATCCTGCTTGTCTACGATCCTGCTTGTCTACAATCCTGCTTGTCTACAATCCTGCTTGTCTACGATCCTCCTTGTCTACAATCGTTCTTTTTATTGCAATCATGCTGTCTACAATTCTGCTTGTCTACATGCCTGCTTGTCTACAGTCCAGCTTGTCGACTAGGCTGCTTGTCTACAATCTGCTTGTCTACGAGCCTGCTTGTGTACAATCCTGCTTGTCTACAATCCTTCTTTTGTTTGCAATCCTGCTTGCCTACAATCCTGCTTGTCTTCAAGCCTGCTAGTCTACAATCCTGCTTGTCTACAATCCTTCTTTTGTTTGCAATCCTGCTTGTCTACAATTCTGCTTGTCTACAATCCTGCTTGTCTACGATCCTCCTTGTCTACAATCCTTCTTGTGATTGCAATCCTGCTTGTCTACAAGCCTGCTTGTCTGCATTCCTGCTTGTCTACAAGGCTGCTTGTCTACAGTCCCGCTTGCCTACAAGGCTGCTTGTCTACAATGCTGCTTGTCTACAGTCCTGCTTGTCTACAATCCTTCTTTTGTTTGCAATCCTGCTTGTCTACAATTCTGCTTGTCTACAATCCTTCATTTGTTTGCAAGCCTGCTTGTCTACAATCCTGCTTGTCAACAATCCATTTTTGTTTGCAATCCTGCTTGTCGACAATCTTGCTTGTCTACAGTCCTGCTTGTCAACAATCCTTCTTTTGTTTGCAATCCCGCTTTTCTACAAGCCTGCTTGTCTACAATCCTGTTAGTCTACAATCCTACTTTTGTTTGCAAGCCTTCTTGTCTACAATCCTGCTTGTCTACAATCCTGCTTGTCCAGAAGCCTGCTTGTCTACAATACTGCTTGGCTACAGTCCTGATTGTCTACAATCCTGCGTGTCTACAATCCTGTTAGTCTACAATCCACCTTTTGTTTGCAAGCTTTCTTGTCTATAATCATGATTGTCTACAATCCTGCTTGTCTACAATACTACTTGTCTACAATCCTGCTTGTCCAGAAGGCTGCTTGTCTACAAACCTGCTTTTCTACAATCCTACTTGTCTACAATCCTACTTGTCTACAATCCTGCTTGTCCAGAAGCCTGCCTGTCTACAATACTGCTTGGCTACAGTCCTGATTGTCTACAATCCTGCTTGTCTACAAGCCGGCTTGTCTGCAATCCTTCTTTTGTTTGCAATCCTGCTTGTCTACAATCCTGCTTGTCTACAATCCTTCTTGTCTACAAGCCTGCTTGTCTACAATACTGCTTGGCTACAGTCCTGCTTGTCTACAATACTGCTTGTCGACAATTCTGCTTGTCAATAATCCTGCTTGTCTACAATCCTGCTTGTCTTCAATCCTGCTTGTCAGTAATCCTGCTTGTCTACAATCCCGCTTGTCTACAATCCTGCTTGTCTACAATCCTGCTTGTCCAGAAGGCTGCTTGTCTACAATACTGCTTGGCTACTGTCCTGATTGTCTACAATCCTGCTTGTCTACAATCCTGTTAGTCTACAATCCTACTTTTGTTTGCAAGCCTTCTTGTCTACAATCCTGCTTGTCTACAATCCTGCTTGTCCAGATGCCTGCTTTTCTACAATCCTGCTTGTCTACAATCCTGCTTGTCTTCAATCCTGCTTGTCTACAATCCTTCTTTTTTTTGCAATCCTGCTTTTCTGCAATGCTGCTTGTCTACAAGCCTGCTTGTCTACAATCCTGCTTGTCTACAATCCTGCTTGTCTACAATCCTGCTTGTCTACGATCCTGCTTGCCTACAATCCTGCTTGTCTACGATCCTGCTTGTCTACAATCCTGCTTGTCTACGATCCTCCTTGTCTACAATCGTTCTTTTGATTGCAATCATGCTACAATTCTACTTGTCTACAATCTGCTTTTCTACAAGCCTGCTTGTCTACAGTCGAGCTTGACAACAAGGCTGCTTGTCTACGAGCCTGCTTGTCTAAAATCCTGCTTGTCTACAGTCCTGCTTGTCTACAGTCCTGCTTGTCTACAATCCTACTTTTGTTTGCAATCCTGCTTGCCTACAATCCTGCTTGTCTACAGTCCTGCTTGTCTACAGTCCTGTTTGTCTACAGTCCTGTTTGTCTACAATTCTGCTTGTCTTCAATCCTGCTTGTCTACAATCCTGCTTGTCTACAATCCTTCTTTTGTTTGCAAGTCTCCTTGTCTACAATCCTGCTTGTCTACAATCCTCCTTGTCTACAATCCTTCTTTTGTTGCAAGTCTGCTTGTCTACAATCCTGCTTGTCTACAATCCTCCTTGTCTACAATCCTTCTTTTGTTTACAAGTCTGCTTGTCTACAATCCTTCTTTTGTTTGCAAGTCTGCTTGTCTACAATCCTGCTTGTCTAAAGTCCTGTTTGTCTACGAGCCTGTTGTCTACAATCCTTTTTTACTACAAGCCTGCTTGTCTACAGACCTGCTTGCCTACAGTCCTGCGTGTCTATAATCCTGCTGGTCTACAAACTTGCTTGTCTACAATCCTGCTTGTCTACAATCCTGCTTGTCTACTGTCCTGCTTGTCTACAATCCTGCTTGGCTACAGTCCTGCTTGTCTACAATCCTGCTTGTCTACAATCCTGCTTGGCTACAATCATTCTTTTGTTTGCAATCCTGCTTGCCTACAATCCTGCTTGTCTACAGTCCTGCTTGTCTACAGTCCTACCTGTCTACGATCCTGCTTGTCTACAATTCTGCTTGTCTTCAATACTGCTTGTCTACGATCCTGCTTGTCTACAATCCTTCTTTTGTTTGCAAGTCTGCTTGTCTACAATCCTGCTTGTCTACAATCCTGCTTATCTACAATCCTGCTTGTCTGCAATCCTGCTTGTCTACAATCCTTCCTTTGTTTGCAAGTCTGCTTGTCTACAATCCTGCTTGTCTACAATCCTTCTTTTGTTTGCAATCCTGCTTGTCTACAATCCTGCTTGTCTGCAATGCTGCTTGTCTACAATCCTGCTTGTCTACAATCCTGCTTGTCTACAAGCCTGCTTGTCTACAATCCTGCTTATCTACAGTCCAGCTTGTCTACAATCCTGCTTGTCTACAATCCTGCTTGTCTACAATCCTGCTTGTCTACAGTCCTGCTTGTCTACGATCCTTCTTTTGTTTGCAATCCTGCTTGTCTACAATCCTGCTTATCTACAGTCCAGCTTGTCTACAATCCTGCTTGTCTACAATCCTGCTTGTCTACAATCCTGCTTGTCTACAGTCCTGCTTGTCTAAAGTCCTGTTTGTCTACGGGCCTGTTGTCTACAATCCTTTTTTACTACAAGCCTGCTTGTCTACAGTCCTGCTTGTCTACAGTCCTGCGTGTGTATAATCCTGCTGGTCTACAAGCCTGCTTGTCTACAATCCTGCTTGTCTACAATCCTGCTTGGCTACAGTTCCTGATTGTCTACAATCCTGCTTGTCAACAATCCTGCTTGTCTACAATCCTGCTTGTCTTCAATCCTGCTTGTCTACAGTCCTGCTTTTCTACAGTCCTGCTTGTCTACAGTCCGGCTTGTCTACAAGCCTGCATGTCCACAATCCTGCTTGTCTACAATCCATCTTTTGTTTGCAAGCCTGCTTGTCTACAATCCTGCTTGTCTACAATCCTGCTTGTCTACGATCCTGCTTGTCTACAGTCCTGCTTGTCTACAGTCCTGCTTGTCTACGAACCTGCTTGTCTACAATTCTGCTTGTCTACAATCCTGCTTGTCTACGATCCTGCTTGTCTACAATCCTGCTTGTCTACAATCCTGCTTGTGTATGATCCTGCTTGTCTACAAACCTTCTTTAGTTTGCAAGTCTGCTTGTCTACAATCCTGCTTGTCTACAATCCTGCTTGTCTGCAATCCTGATTGTCTACAATCCTGCTTGTCTACAATCCTGCTTGTCTACGATCCTCCTTGTCTACAATCCTTCTTTTGTTTGCAATCCTGCTTGTCTAAAGTCCTGCTTGTCTACAAGCCTGCTTGTCTACATTCCTGTTTGTCTACGAGCCTGTTGTCTAGAATCCGTTTTTTCTACAAGCCTGCTTGTCTACAGTCCTGCTTGTCAATAATCCTGCTTGTCTACGATCCTGCTTGTCCACAATCCTGCTTGTGTACAATCCTGCTTGTCTACAATCCTGCTTGGCTACAGTCCTGCTTGTCTACAATCCTGCTTGTCTACAATCCTTCTTGTGTACAATCCTGCTTGTCTACAATCCTGCTTGTCTACAATCCTGCTTGTCTACAATCCTGCTTTTCTACAATCCTGCTTCTCAACAAGCCTGCTTGTCTACAATCCTGCTTTTCTACAGTGCTACTTGTCTACGAGCCTGCTTGTCTACAATTCTGCTTGTCTACAATACTGCTTGTCTACGATCCTGTTTGTCTACAATCCTGCTTGTCAACAATCCTGCTTGTCTACGATCCTGCTTGTCTACAATCCTGCTGGTCTACAATCCTTCTTTTGTTTGCAATCCTGCTTGTCTACAATCCTGCTTGTCTGCAATGCTGCTTGTCTACAATCCTGCTTGTCTGCAATGCTGCTTGTCTACAATCCTGCTTGTCTACAAGCCTGCTGGTCAACAATCCTGCTTGTCTACAAGCCTGCTTGTCTACAATCCTGCTTGTTTACGATCCTGCTTGTCTACAATCCTGCTTGTCTACAATCCTGCTTGTCTACGATCCTCCTTGTCTGCAATCGTTCTTTTTATTGCAATCATGCTGTCTACAATTCTGCTTGTCTACATGCCTGCTTGTCTACAGTCCAGCTTGTCGACTAGGCTGCTTGTCTACAATCTGCTTGTCTACGAGCCTGCTTGTGTACAATCCTGCTTGTCTACAATCCTTCTTTTGTTTGCAATCCTGCTTGCCTACAATCCTGCTTGTCTTCAAGCCTGCTAGTCTACAATCCTGCTTGTCTACAATCCTTTTTTTGTTTGCAATCCTGCTTGTCTACAATTCTGCTTGTCTACAATCCTGCTTGTCCAGAAGCCTGCTTGTCTACAATCCTTCTTGTGATTGCAATCCTGCTTGTCTACAAGCCTGCTTGTCTACATTCCTGCTTGCCTACAAGGTTGCTTGTCTACAGTCCCGCTTGCCTACAAGGCTGCTTGTCTACAATGCTGCTTGTCTACAGTCCTGCTTGTCTACAATCCTTCTTTTGTTAGCAATCCTGCTTGTCTACAATTCTGCTTGTCTACAATCCTTCATTTGTTTGCAAGCCTGCTTGTCTACAATCCTGCTTGTCAACAATCCATTTTTGTTTGCAATCCTGCTTGTCGACAATCTTGCTTGTCTACAGTCCTGCTTGTCAACAATCCTTCTTTTGTATGCAATCCCGCTTTTCTACAAGCCTGCTTGTCTACAATCCTGTTAGTCTACAATCCTACTTTTGTTTGCAAGCCTTCTTGTCTACAATCCTGCTTGTCTACAATCCTGCTTGTCCAGAAGCCTGCTTGTCTACAATACTGCTTGGCTACAGTCCTGATTGTCTACAATCCTGCGTGTCTACAATCCTGTTAGTCTACAATCCACCTTTTGTTTGCAAGCTTTCTTGTCTATAATCATGATTGTCTACAATCCTGCTTGTCTACAATACTGCTTGTCTACAATCCTGCTTGTCCAGAAGGCTGCTTGTCTACAAACCTGCTTTTCTACAATCCTACTTGTCTACAATCCTACTTGTCTACAATCCTGCTTGTCCAGAAGCCTGCCTGTCTACAATACTGCTTGGCTACAGTCCTGATTGTCTACAATCCTGCTTGTCTACAAGCCGGCTTGTCTGCAATCCTTCTTTTGTTTGCAATCCTGCTTGTCTACAATCCTGCTTGTCTACAATCCTGCTTGTCTACAATTCTGCTTGTCTACCATCCTTCTTTTGTCTACAATCCTTCTTGTCTACAAGCCTGCTTGTCTACAATACTGCTTGGCTACAGTCCTGCTTGTCTACAATACTGCTTGTCGACAATTCTGCTTGTCAATAATCCTGCTTGTCTACAATCCTGCTTGTCTTCAATCCTGCTTGTCAGTAATCCTGCTTGTCTACAATCCCGCTTGTCTACAATCCTGCTTGTCTACAATCCTGCTTGTCCAGAAGGCTGCTTGTCTACAATACTGCTTGGCTACTGTCCTGATTGTCTACAATCCTGCTTGTCTACAATCCTGTTAGTCTACAATCTTACTTTTGTTTGCAAGCCTTCTTGTCTACAATCCTGCTTGTCTACAATCCTGCTTGTCCAGATGCCTGCTTTTCTACAATTCTGCTTGTCTACAATCCTGCTTGTCTACAAGCCTGCTTGTCTACAATACTGCATGGCTACAGTCCTGCTTGTCTACAATCCTGCTTGTCTACAATCCTGCTTGTCAAGAAAGCTGCTTGTCTACAATCCCGCTTGTCTTCAATCCTGCTTGTCAATAATCCTGCTTGTCTACAATCCTGCTTGTCTACAATCCTGCTTGTCTACAGTCCTGCTTTTCTACAAGCCTGCTTGTCTACAGTCCTGCTTGTCTACAGTCCTGCTTGTCTACAATCCTGCTTGTCTACGATCCTGCTTGTCTACAATCCTTCTTTTGTGTGCAATCCTGCTTGTCTACAATCCAGTTTGTCTACAATCCTGCTTGTCTACAGTCCAGCTTGTCTGCAATCCTGCTTGACTACTATCCTGCTTCTCTACAAGCCTGCTTGTCTACAAGCCTGCTTGTGTACAATCCTGCTTGTCTACTGTCCTGCTTGTCTACAATCCTGCTTGGCTGCAGACCTGCTTGTCTACAATCCTGTTTGTCTACTGTCCTGCTTGTCTACAATCCTGCTTGGCTACAGTCCTGCTTGTCTACAATCCTGCTTGTCTACAATCCTGCTTGTCTACAATCATTCTTTTGTTTGCAATCCTGCTTGCCTACAATCCTGCTTGTCTACAGTCCTGCTTGTCTACAGTCCTACCTGTCTACGATCCTGCTTCTCTACAATTCTGCTTGTCTTCAATACTGCTTGTCTACGATCCTGCTTGTCTACAATCCTTCTTTTGTTTGCAAGTCTGCTTGTCTACAATCCTGCTTGTCTACAATCCTGCTTATCTACAATCCTGCTTGTCTACAATCCTGCTTGTCTACAATCCTTCCTTTGTTTGCAAGTCTGCTTGTCTACAATCCTGCTTGTCTACAATCCTTCTTTTGTTTGCAATCCTGCTTGCCTACAATCCTGCTTGTCTACAGTCCTGCTTGTCTACAGTCCTGTTTGTCTACAGTCCCGTTTGTCTACAATTCTGCTTGTCTTCAATCCTGCTTGTCTACAATCCTGCTTGTCTACAATCCTTCTTTTGTTTGCAAGTCTCCTTGTCTACAATCCTGCTTGTCTAAAATCCTCCTTGTCTACAATCCTTCTTTTGTTGCACGTCTGCTTGTCTACAATCCTGCTTGTCTACAATCCTCCTTGTCTACAATCCTTCTTTTGTTTGCAATTCTGCTTGTCTACAATCCTTCTTTTGTTTGCAAGTCTGCTTGTCTACAATCCTGCTTATCTACAATCCTCCTTGTCTACAATCCTTCTTTTGTTTGCCAGTCTGCTTGTCTAAAATCCTTCTTTTGTTTGCAAGTCTGCTTGTCTACAATCCTGCTTATCTACAAGCCTGCTTGTCTACTGTCCTGCTTGTCCACAATACTTATTTTGTTTGCAATCCTGCTTGTCTACAATCCTGCTTGTCTGCAATGCTGCTTGTCTACAGTCCTGCTTGTCTACAATCCTGCTTGTCTAAAGTCCTGTTTGTCTACGAGCCTGTTGTCTACAATCCTTTTTTACTACAAGCCTGCTTGTCTACAGGCCTGCTTGCCTACAGTCCTGCGTGTCTATAATCCTGCTGGTCTACAAGCCTGCTTGTCTACAATCCTGCTTGTCTACAATCCTGCTTGTCTACTGTCCTGCTTGTCTACAATACTGCTTGGCTACAGTCCTGCTTGTCTACAATCCTGCTTGTCTACAGTCCTGCTTGTCTACAATCCTGCTTGTCTACAATCCTGCTTGGCTACAGTCCTGCTTGTCTACAATCCTGCTTGTCTACAATCCTGCTTGGCTACAATCATTCTTTTGTTTGCAATCCTGCTTGCCTACAATCCTGCTTGTCTACAGTCCTGCTTGTCTACAGTCCTACCTGTCTACGATCCTGCTTGTCTACAATTCTGCTTGTCTTCAATACAGCTTGTCTACGATCCTTCTTGTCTACATTTCTTCTTTTGTTGGCAAGTCTGCTTGTCTACAATCCTGCTTGTCTACAATCCTGCTTATCTACAATCCTGCTTGTCTACAATCCTTCCTTTGTTTGCAAGTCTGCTTGTCTACAATCCTGCTTGTCTACAATCCTTCTTTTGTTTGCAATCCTGCTTGTCTACAATCCTGCTTGTCTGCAATGCTGCTTGTCTACAATCCTGCTTGTCTACAATCCTGCTTGTCTACAAGCCTGCTTGTCTACATTCCTGCTTATCTACAGTCCAGCTTGTCTTCAATCCTGCTTGTCTGCAATCCTGCTTGTCTACAATCCTGCTTGTCTACAGTCATGCTTGTCTACAGTCCTGCTTGTCTACGATCCTTCTTTTGTTTGCAATCCTGCTTGTCTACAGTCCTGCTTGTCTAAAGTCCTGTTTGTCTACGGGCCTGTTGTCTACAATCCTTTTTTACTACAAGCCTGCTTGTCTACAGTCCTGCTTGTCTACAGTCCTGCGTGTCTATAAACCTGCTGGTCTACAAGCCTGCTTGTCTACAATCCTGCTTGTCTACAATCCTGCTTGGCTAAAGTTCCTGATTGTCTACAATCCTGCTTGTCAACAATCCTGCTTGTCTACAATCCTGCTTGTCTACAATCCTGCTAGTCTACAGTCCTGCTTTTCTACAGTGCTGCTTGTCTACAGTCCGGCTTGTCTACAAGCCTGCATGTCCACAATCCTGCTTGTCTACAATCCATCTTTTGTTTGCAAGCCTGCTTGTCTACAATCCTGCTTGTCTACAATCCTGCTTGTCTACAGTCCTGCTTGTCTACGAACCTGCTTGTCTACAATTCTGCTTGTCTACAATCCTGCTTGTCTACAATCCTGCTTGTCTACAATCCTGCTTGTCTACAATCCTGCTTGTGTATGATCCTGCTTGTCTACAAACCTTCTTTAGTTTGCAAGTCTGCTTGTCTACAATCCTGCTTGTCTACAATCCTTCTTTTGTTTGCAATCCTGCTTGTCTAAAGTCCTGCTTGTAATACAAGCCTGCTTGTCTACAATCCTGCTTGTCTACAATCCTGCTTGTCTACAGTCCTGCTTGTCTATGATCCTTCTTTTGTTTGCAATCCTGCTTGTCTACAATCCTGCTTATCTACAGTCCAGCTTGTCTACAATCCCGCTTGTCTACAATCCTGCTTGTCTACAATCCTGCTTGTCTACAGTCCTGCTTGTCTAAAGTCCTGTTTGTCTACGGGCCTGTTGTCTACAATCCTTTTTTACTACAAGCCTGCTTGTCTACAGTCCTGTTTGTCTACAGTCCTGCGTGTCTATAATCCTGCTGGTCTACAAGCCTGCTTGTCTACAATCCTGCTTGTCTACAATCCAGCTAGGCTACAGTTCCTGATTGTCTACAATCCTGCTTGTCAACAATCCTGCTTGTCTACAATCCTGCTTGTCTACAATCCTGCTTGTCTACAGTCCTGCTTTTCTACAGTCCTGCTTGTCTACAGTCCGGCTTGTCTACAAGCCTGCATGTCCACAATCCTGCTTGTCTACAATCCATCTTTTGTTTGCAAGCCTGCTTGTCTACAATCCTGCTTGTCTACAATCCTGCTTGTCTACAATCCTGCTTGTCTACAGTCCTGCTTGTCTACAGTCCTGCTTGTCTACGAACCTGCTTGTCTACAATTCTGCTTGTCTACAATCCTGCTTGTCTACGATCCTGCTTGTCTACAATCCTGCTTGTCTACAATCCTGCTTGTGTATGATCCTGCTTGTCTACAAACCTTCTTTAGTTTGCAAGTCTGCTTGTCTACAATCCTGCTTGTCTACAATCCTTCTTTTGTTTGCAATCATGCTTGTCTAAAGTCCTGCTTGTCTACAAGCCTGCTTGTCTACAATCCTGCTTGTCTACAATCCTGCTTGTCTACAGTCCTGCTTGTCTACAATCCTACTTGGCTACAAGCCTGCCTGTCTACAGTCCTATTTGTTTACAAGCCTGCTTGTCTACAATTCTGCTTGGCTACAAGCCTGCCTGTCTACAGTCCTATTTGTTTACAAGCCTGCTTGTCTACAATTCTGCTTGTCTACTATCCTCCTTGTCTACAATCCTTCTTCTGTTTGCAAACCTGCTGGTCTACAATTCTGCTTGTCTAAAGTCCTGCATGTCTACAGTCCTGCTTGTCTACAGTCCTGCTTGTCTACTGTCCTAATTGTCTACGAGCCTCCTTGTCTACAATTCTGCTTGTCTACAATACTGCTTGTCTACGATCCTGTGTGTCTACAATCCTGCTTGTCTAAAATCCTGCTTGTCTACGATCCTGCTTGTCTACAATCCTGCGGGTCTACAATCCTTCTTTTGTTTGCAATCCTGCTTGTCTACAGTCCTGCTTGTCTTCAATCCTGCTTGTCTACAATCCTTCTTTTTTTTGCAATCCTGCTTTTCTGCAATGCTGCTTGTCTACAAGCCTGCTTGTCTACAATCCTGCTTGTCTACAATCCTGCTTGTCTACAATCCTGCTTGTCTACGATCCTGCTTGCCTACAATCCTGCTTGTCTACGATCCTGCTTGTCTACAATCCTGCTTGTCTACGATCCTCCTTGTCTACAATCTTTCTTTTGATTGCAATCATGCTACAATTCTACTTGTCTACAATCTGCTTTTCTACAAGCCTGCTTGTCTACAGTCGAGCTTGACAACAAGGCTGCTTGTCTACGAGCCTGCTTGTCTAAAATCCTGCTTGTCTACAGTCCTGCTTGTCTACAGTCCTGCTTGTCTACAATCCTTCTTTTGTTTGCAATCCTGCTTGCCTACAATCCTGCTTGTCTACAGTCCTGCTTGTCTACAGTCCTGTTTGTCTACAGTCCTGTTTGTCTACAATTCTGCTTGTCTTCAATCCTGCTTGTCTACAATCCTGCTTGTCTACAATCCTTCTTTTGTTTGCAAGTCTCCTTGTCTACAATCCTGCTTGTCTACAATCCTCCTTGTCTACAATCCTTCTTTTGTTGCAAGTCTGCTTGTCTACAATCCTGCTTGTCTACAATCCTCCTTGTCTACAATCCTTCTTTTGTTTACAAGTCTGCTTGTCTACAATCCTTCTTTTGTTTGCAAGTCTGCTTGTCTACAATCCTGCTTGTCTAAAGTCCTGTTTGTCTACGAGCCTGTTGTCTACAATCCTTTTTTACTACAAGCCTGCTTGTCTACAGACCTGCTTGCCTACAGTCCTGCGTGTCTATAATCCTGCTGGTCTACAAACTTGCTTGTCTACAATCCTGCTTGTCTACAATCCTGCTTGTCTACTGTCCTGCTTGTCTACAATCCTGCTTGGCTACAGTCCTGCTTGTCTACAATCCTGCTTGTCTACAATCCTGCTTGGCTACAATCATTCTTTTGTTTGCAATCCTGCTTGCCTACAATCCTGCTTGTCTACAGTCCTGCTTGTCTACAGTCCTACCTGTCTACGATCCTGCTTGTCTACAATTCTGCTTGTCTTCAATACTGCTTGTCTACGATCCTGCTTGTCTACAATCCTTCTTTTGTTTGCAAGTCTGCTTGTCTACAATCCTGCTTGTCTACAATCCTGCTTATCTACAATCCTGCTTGTCTGCAATCCTGCTTGTCTACAATCCTTCCTTTGTTTGCAAGTCTGCTTGTCTACAATCCTGCTTGTCTACAATCCTTCTTTTGTTTGCAATCCTGCTTGTCTACAATCCTGCTTGTCTGCAATGCTGCTTGTCTACAATCCTGCTTGTCTACAATCCTGCTTGTCTACAAGCCTGCTTGTCTACAATCCTGCTTATCTACAGTCCAGCTTGTCTACAATCCTGCTTGTCTACAATCCTGCTTGTCTACAATCCTGCTTGTCTACAGTCCTGCTTGTCTACGATCCTTCTTTTGTTTGCAATCCTGCTTGTCTACAATCCTGCTTATCTACAGTCCAGCTTGTCTACAATCCTGCTTGTCTACAATCCTGCTTGTCTACAATCCTGCTTGTCTACAGTCCTGCTTGTCTAAAGTCCTGTTTGTCTACGGGCCTGTTGTCTACAATCCTTTTTTACTACAAGCCTGCTTGTCTACAGTCCTGCTTGTCTACAGTCCTGCGTGTGTATAATCCTGCTGGTCTACAAGCCTGCTTGTCTACAATCCTGCTTGTCTACAATCCTGCTTGGCTACAGTTCCTGATTGTCTACAATCCTGCTTGTCAACAATCCTGCTTGTCTACAATCCTGCTTGTCTTCAATCCTGCTTGTCTACAGTCCTGCTTTTCTACAGTCCTGCTTGTCTACAGTCCGGCTTGTCTACAAGCCTGCATGTCCACAATCCTGCTTGTCTACAATCCATCTTTTGTTTGCAAGCCTGCTTGTCTACAATCCTGCTTGTCTACAATCCTGCTTGTCTACGATCCTGCTTGTCTACAGTCCTGCTTGTCTACAGTCCTGCTTGTCTACGAACCTGCTTGTCTACAATTCTGCTTGTCTACAATCCTGCTTGTCTACGATCCTGCTTGTCTACAATCCTGCTTGTCTACAATCCTGCTTGTGTATGATCCTGCTTGTCTACAAACCTTCTTTAGTTTGCAAGTCTGCTTGTCTACAATCCTGCTTGTCTACAATCCTGCTTGTCTGCAATCCTGATTGTCTACAATCCTGCTTGTCTACAATCCTGCTTGTCTACGATCCTCCTTGTCTACAATCCTTCTTTTGTTTGCAATCCTGCTTGTCTAAAGTCCTGCTTGTCTACAAGCCTGCTTGTCTACATTCCTGTTTGTCTACGAGCCTGTTGTCTAGAATCCGTTTTTTCTACAAGCCTGCTTGTCTACAGTCCTGCTTGTCAATAATCCTGCTTGTCTACGATCCTGCTTGTCCACAATCCTGCTTGTGTACAATCCTGCTTGTCTACAATCCTGCTTGTCTACAATCCTGCTTTTCTACAATCCTGCTTCTCAACAAGCCTGCTTGTCTACAATCCTGCTTTTCTACAGTGCTACTTGTCTATGAGCCTGCTTGTCTACAATTCTGCTTGTCTACAATACTGCTTGTCTACGATCCTGTTTGTCTACAATCCTGCTTGTCAACAATCCTGCTTGTCTACGATCCTGCTTGTCTACAATCCTGCTGGTCTACAATCCTTCTTTTGTTTGCAATCCTGCTTGTCTACAATCCTGCTTGTCTGCAATGCTGCTTGTCTACAATCCTGCTTGTCTGCAATGCTGCTTGTCTACAATCCTGCTTGTCTACAAGCCTGCTGGTCAACAATCCTGCTTGTCTACAAGCCTGCTTGTCTACAATCCTGCTTGTTTACGATCCTGCTTGTCTACAATCCTGCTTGTCTACAATCCTGCTTGTCTACGATCCTCCTTGTCTGCAATCGTTCTTTTTATTGCAATCATGCTGTCTACAATTCTGCTTGTCTACATGCCTGCTTGTCTACAGTCCAGCTTGTCGACTAGGCTGCTTGTCTACAATCTGCTTGTCTACGAGCCTGCTTGTGTACAATCCTGCTTGTCTACAATCCTTCTTTTGTTTGCAATCCTGCTTGCCTACAATCCTGCTTGTCTTCAAGCCTGCTAGTCTACAATCCTGCTTGTCTACAATCCTTTTTTTGTTTGCAATCCTGCTTGTCTACAATTCTGCTTGTCTACAATCCTGCTTGTCTACGATCCTCCTTGTCTACAATCCTTCTTGTGATTGCAATCCTGCTTGTCTACAAGCCTGCTTGTCTACATTCCTGCTTGCCTACAAGGCTGCTTGTCTACAGTCCCGCTTGCCTACAAGGCTGCTTGTCTACAATGCTGCTTGTCTACAGTCCTGCTTGTCTACAATCCTTCTTTTGTTTGCAATCCTGCTTGTCTACAATTCTGCTTGTCTACAATCCTTCATTTGTTTGCAAGCCTGCTTGTCTACAATCCTGCTTGTCAACAATCCATTTTTGTTTGCAATCCTGCTTGTCGACAATCTTGCTTGTCTACAGTCCTGCTTGTCAACAATCCTTCTTTTGTATGCAATCCCGCTTTTCTACAAGCCTGCTTGTCTACAATCCTGTTAGTCTACAATCCTACTTTTGTTTGCAAGCCTTCTTGTCTACAATCCTGCTTGTCTACAATCCTGCTTGTCCAGAAGCCTGCTTGTCTACAATACTGCTTGGCTACAGTCCTGATTGTCTACAATCCTGCGTGTCTACAATCCTGTTAGTCTACAATCCACCTTTTGTTTGCAAGCCTTCTTGTCTACAATCATGATTGTCTACAATCCTGTTTGTCTACAATACTGCTTGTCTACAATCCTGCTTGTCCAGAAGGCTGCTTGTCTACAAACCTGCTTTTCTACAATCCTACTTGTCTACAATCCTACTTGTCTACAATCCTGCTTGTCCAGAAGCCTGCCTGTCTACAATACTGCTTGGCTACAGTCCTGATTGTCTACAATCCTGCTTGTCTACAAGCCGGCTTGTCTGCAATCCTTCTTTTGTTTGCAATCCTGCTTGTCTACAATCCTGCTTGTCTACAATCCTTCTTGTCTACAATCCTGCTTGTCTACAATACTGCTTGTCTACAGTCCTGCTTGTCTACAATACTGCTTGTCTACAATCCTGCTTGTCAATAATCCTGCTTGTCTACAATCCTGCTTGTCTTCAATCCTGCTTGTAAATAATCCTGCTTGTCTACAATCCCGCTTGTCTACAATCCTGCTTGTCTACAATCCTGCTTGTCCAGAAGGCTGCTTGTCTACAATACTGCTTGTCTACAGTCCTGATTGTCTACAATCCTGCTTGTCTACAATCCTGTTAGTCTACAATCCTACTTTTGTTTGCAAGCCTTCTTGTCTACAATCCTGCTTGTCTACAATCCTGCTTGTCCAGATGCCTGCTTTTCTACAATCCTGCTTGTCTACAATCCTGCTTGTCTTCAATCCTGCTTGTCTACAATCCTTCTTTTTTTTGCAATCCTGCTTTTCTGCAATGCTGCTTGTCTACAAGCCTGCTTGTCTACAATCCTGCTTGTCTACAATCCTGCTTGTCTACAATCCTGCTTGTCTACGATCCTGCTTGCCTACAATCCTGCTTGTCTACGATCCTGCTTGTCTACAATCCTGCTTGTCTACGATCCTCCTTGTCTACAATCGTTCTTTTGATTGCAATCATGCTACAATTCTACTTGTCTACAATCTGCTTTTCTACAAGCCTGCTTGTCTACAGTCGAGCTTGACAACAAGGCTGCTTGTCTACGAGCCTGCTTGTCTAAAATCCTGCTTGTCTACAGTCCTGCTTGTCTACAATCCTGCTTGACTACAATCCTGCTTGTCTACAATCCTGCTTGTCGAGAAGCCTGCTTGTCTACAATCCTGCTTGTCAACAATCATGCTTGTCTACAAGCCTGCTTGTCTACAATACTGCTTGTCTACAATCCTGCTTGTCAATAAACCTGCTTGTCTACAATCCTGCTTGTCTTCAATCCTGCTTGTCTACAGTCCTGCTTTTCTACAATCCTGCTTGTCTACAATCCTGCTTGTCTACAATCCTGCTTGTCTACAATCCTGCTTGTCTACAATCCTGCTTGTCTACAATCCTGCTTGTCTACAATCCTGCTTGTCTACAATCCTGCTTTGTCTACAATCCTGCTTGTCTACAATCCTGCTTGTCTACAGTCCAGTTTGTCTACAATCCTGCTTGTCTACTTTCCTGCTTGTCTGCAATCCTGCTTGCTACAATCCTGCTTGTCTGCAATCCTGCTTGTCTACAATCCAGTTTGTCTACAATCCTGCTTGTCTGCAATCCTGCTTGTCTACAATCCTGCTTGTCTACTGTCCTGCTTGTCTACAATCCTGCTTGGCTACAGTCCTGCTTGTCTACAATCCTGCTTGTCTACAATCCTGCTTGTCTACAATCATTCTTTTGTTTGCAATCCTGCTTGCCTACAATCCTGCTTGTCTACAGTCCTGCTTGTCTACAGTCCTACCTGTCTACGATCCTGCTTGTCTACAATTCTGCTTGTCTTCAATACTGCTTGTCTACGATCCTGCTTGTCTACAATCCTTCTTTTGTTTGCAAGTCTGCTTGTCTACAATCCTGCTTGTCTACAATCCTGCTTATCTACAATCCTGCTTGTCTACAATCCTGCTTGTCTACAATCCTTCCTTTGTTTGCAAGTCTGCTTGTCTACAATCCTGCTTGTCTACAATCCTTCTTTTGTTTGCAATCCTGCTTGTCTACAATCCTGCTTGTCTGCAATGCTGCTTGTCTACAATCCTGCTTGTCTACAATCCTGCTTGTCTACAAGCCTGCTTGTCTACAATCCTGCTTATCTACAGTCCAGCTTGTCTACAATCCTGCTTGTCTACAATCCTGCTTGTCTACAATCCTGCTTGTCTACAGTCCTGCTTGTCTACGATCCTTCTTTTGTTTGCAATCCTGCTTGTCTACAATCCTGCTTATCTACAGTCCAGCTTGTCTACAATCCTGCTTGTCTACAATCCTGCTTGTCTACAATCCTGCTTGTCTACAGTCCTGCTTGTCTAAAGTCCTGTTTGTCTACGGGCCTGTTGTCTACAATCCTTTTTTACTACAAGCCTGCTTGTCTACAGTCCTGCTTGTCTACAGTCCTGCGTGTGTACAATCCTGCTGGTCTACAAGCCTGCTTGTCTACAATCCTGCTTGTCTACAATCCTGCTTGGCTACAGTTCCTGATTGTCTACAATCCTGCTTGTCAACAATCCTGCTTGTCTACAATCCTGCTTGTCTTCAATCCTGCTTGTCTACAGTCCTGCTTTTCTACAGTCCTGCTTGTCTACAGTCCGGCTTGTCTACAAGCCTGCATGTCCACAATCCTGCTTGTCTACAATCCATCTTTTGTTTGCAAGCCTGCTTGTCTACAATCCTGCTTGTCTACAATCCTGCTTGTCTACGATCCTGCTTGTCTACAGTCCTGCTTGTCTACAGTCCTGCTTGTCTACGAACCTGCTTGTCTACAATACTGCTTGTCTACAATCCTGCTTGTCTACGATCCTGCTTGTCTACAATCCTGCTTGTCTACAATCCTGCTTGTGTATGATCCTGCTTGTCTACAAACCTTCTTTAGTTTGCAAGTCTGCTTGTCTAAAATCCTGCAAGTCTACAATCCTGCTTGTCTACAATCCTGCTTGTCTACAATCCTGATTGTCTACAATCCTGCTTGTCTACGATCCTCCTTGTCTACAATCCTTCTTTTGTTTGCAATCCTGCTTGTCTAAAGTCCTGCTTGTCTACAAGCCTGCTTGTCTACATTCCTGTTTGTCTACGAGCCTGTTGTCTAGAAACCTTTTTTTCTACAAGCCTGCTTGTCTACAGTCCTGCTTGTCAATAATCCTGCTTGTCTACGATCCTGCTTGTCTACAATCCTGCTTGTGTACAATCCTGCTTGTCTACAATCCTGCTTGGCTACAGTCCTGCTTGTCTACAATCCTGCTTGTCTACAATCTTGCTTGTGTACAATCCTGCTTGTCTACAATCCTGCTTGTCTACAATCCTGCTTGTCTACAATCCTGCTTGTCTACAATCCTGCTTGTCTACAAGCCTGCTTGTCTACAATCCTGCTTTTCTACAGTCCTACTTGTCTACGAGCCTGCTTGTCTACAATTCTGCTTGTCTACAATACTGCTTGTCTACGATCCTGTTTGTCTACAATCCTGCTTGTCAACAATCCTGCTTGTCTACGATCCTGCTTGTCTACAATCCTGCTTGTCTACAATCCTTCTTTTGTTTGCAATCCTGCTTGTCTACAATCCTGCTTGTCTGCAATGCTGCTTGTCTACAATCCTGCTTGTCTGCAATGCTGCTTGTCTACAATCCTGCTTGTCTACAAGCCTGCTGGTCAACAATCCTGCTTGTCTACAAGCCTGCTTGTCTACAATCCTGCTTGTCTACGATCCTGCTTGTCTACAATCCTGCTTGTCTACAATCCTGCTTGTCTACGATCCTCCTTGTCTACAATCGTTCTTTTTATTGCAATCATGCTGTCTACAATTCTGCTTGTCTACATGCCTGCTTGTCTACAGTCCAGCTTGTCGACTAGGCTGCTTGTCTACAATCCTGCTTGTCTACGAGCCTGCTTGTGTACAATCCTGCTTGTCTACAATCCTTCTTTTGTTTGCAATCCTGCTTGCCTACAATCCTGCTTGTCTTCAAGCCTGCTAGTCTACAATCCTGCTTGTCTACAATCCTTCTTTTGTTTGCAATCCTGCTTGTCTACAATTCTGCTTGTCTACAATCCTGCTTGTCTACGATCCTCCTTGTCTACAATCCTTCTTGTGATTGCAATCCTGCTTGTCTACAAGCCTGCTTGTCTACATTCCTGCTTGTCTACAAGGCTGCTTGTCTACAGTCCCGCTTGCCTACAAGGCTGCTTGTCTACAATGCTGCTTGTCTACAGTCCTGCTTGTCTACAATCCTTCATTTGTTTGCAATCCTGCTTGTCTACAATTCTGCTTGTCTACAATCCTTCATTTGTTTGCAAGCCTGCTTGTCTACAATCCTGCTTGTCAACAATCCATTTTTGTTTGCAATCCTGCTTGTCGACAATCTTGCTTGTCTACAGTCCTGCTTGTCAACAATCCTTCTTTTGTTTGCAATCCCGCTTTTCTACAAGCCTGCTTGTCTACAATCCTGTTAGTCTACAATCCTACTTTTGTTTGCAAGCCTTCTTGTCTACAATCCTGCTTGTCTACAATCCTGCTTGTCCAGAAGCCTGCTTGTCTACAATACTGCTTGGCTACAGTCCTGATTGTCTACAATCCTGCTTGTCTACAATCCTGTTAGTCTACAATCCTCCTTTTGTTTGCAAGCCTTCTTGTCTACAATCCTGACTGTCTACAATCCTGCTTGTCTACAATCCTGCTTGTCTACAATCCTGCTTGTCCAGAAGGCTGCTTGTCTACAATACTGCTTGGCTACAGTCCTGATTGTCTACAATCCTACTTGTCTACAATCCTGCTTGTCCAGAAGCCTGCCTGTCTACAATACTGCTTGGCTACAGTCCTGATTGTCTACAATCCTGCTTGTCTACAAGCCGGCTTGTCTGCAATCCTTCTTTTGTTTGCAATCCTGCTTGTCTACAATCCTGCTTGTCTACAATCCTGCTTGTCTACAATTCTGCTTGTCTACCATCCTTCTTTTGTCTACAATCCTTCTTGTCTACAAGCCTGCTTGTCTACAATACTGCTTGGCTACAGTCCTGCTTGTCTACAATACTGCTTGTCGACAATTCTGCTTGTCAATAATCCTGCTTGTCTACAATCCTGCTTGTCTTCAATCCTGCTTGTCAGTAATCCTGCTTGTCTACAATCCCGCTTGTCTACAATCCTGCTTGTCTACAATCCTGCTTGTCCAGAAGGCTGCTTGTCTACAATACTGCTTGGCTACTGTCCTGATTGTCTACAATCCTGCTTGTCTACAATCCTGTTAGTCTACAATCCTACTTTTGTTTGCAAGCCTTCTTGTCTACAATCCTGCTTGTCTACAATCCTGCTTGTCCAGATGCCTGCTTTTCTACAATCCTGCTTGTCTACAATCCTGCTTGTCTACAAGCCTGCTTGTCTACAATACTGCATGGCTACAGTCCTGCTTGTCTACAATCCTGCTTGTCTACAATCCTGCTTGTCAATAAAGCTGCTTGTCTACAATCCCGCTTGTCTTCAATCCTGCTTGTCAATAATCCTGCTTGTCTACAATCCTGCTTGTCTACAATCCTGCTTGTCTACAGTCCTGCTTTTCTACAAGCCTGCTTGTCTACAGTCCTGCTTGTCTACAGTCCTGCTTGTCTACAATCCTGCTTGTCTACGATCCTGCTTGTCTACAATCCTTCTTTTGTGTGCAATCCTGCTTGTCTACAATCCAGTTTGTCTACAATCCTGCTTGTCTACAATCCAGCTTGTCTGCAATCCTGCTTGACTACTATCCTGCTTGTCTACAAGCCTGCTTGTCTACAAGCCTGCTTGTGGACAATCCTGCTTGTCTACTGTCCTGCTTGTCTACAATCCTGCTTGGCTGCAGACCTGCTTGTCTACAATCCTGTTTGTCTACTGTCCTGCTTGTCTACAATCCTGCTTGGCTACAGTCCTGCTTGTCTACAATCCTGCTTGTCTACAATCCTGCTTGTCTACAATCATTCTTTTGTTTGCAATCCTGCTTGCCTACAATCCTGCTTGTCTACAGTCCTGCTTGTCTACAGTCCTACCTGTCTACGATCCTGCTTCTCTACAATTCTGCTTGTCTTCAATACTGCTTGTCTACGATCCTGCTTGTCTACAATCCTTCTTTTGTTTGCAAGTCTGCTTGTCTACAATCCTGCTTGTCTACAATCCTGCTTGTCTACATCCTGCTTGTCTACAATCCTGCTTGTCTACATCCTGCTTGTCTACAATCCTGCTTGTCTACAATCCTGCTTGTCTACAGTCCTGCTTGTCTACAATCCTGCTTGTCTACAATCCTGCTTGTCTACAATCCTGCTTGTCTACAATCCTGCTTGTCTACAATCCTGCTTGTCAACAATCCTGCTTGTCTACAATCCTGCTTGTCTACAATCCTGCTTGTCTACAATCCTGCTTGTCTACAATCCTGCTTGTCTACAATCCTGCTTGTCTACAATCCTGCTTGTCTACAATCCTGCTTGTCTACAATCCTGCTTGTCTACAATCCTGCTTGTCTACAATCCTGCTTGTCTACAATCCTGCTTGTCTACACTCCTGCTTGTCTACAATCCTGCTTGTCTACGATCCTGCTTGTCTACAATCCTGCTTGTCTACAATCCTGCTGGTCTACAATCCTGCTTGTCTACAATAATGCTTGTCCACAATCCTGCTTGGCTACAGTCCTGATTGTCTACAATCCTGCTTGTCAACAATCCTGCTTGTCTACAATCCTGCTTGTCTACAATCCTGCTTGTCTACAGTCCTGCTTTTCTACAGTCCTGCTTGTCTACAGTCCGGCTTTTCTACAAGCCTGCATGTCCACAATCCTGCTTGTCTACAATCCATCATTTGTTTGCAAGCCTGCTTGTCTACAATCCTGCTTGTCTACAATCCTGCTTGTCTACGATCCTGCTTGTCTACAGTCCTGCTTGTCTACAGTCCTGCGTGTCTATAATCCTGCTGGTCTACAAGCCTGCTTGTCTACAATAATGCTTGTCTACAATCCTGCTTGGCTACAGTCCTGATTGTCTACAATCCTGCTTGTCAACAATCCTGCTTGTCTACAATCCTGCTTGTCTACAATCCTGCTTGTCTACAGTCCTGCTTTTCTACAGTCCTGCTTGTCTACAGTCCGGCTTTTCTACAAGCCTGCATGTCCACAATCCTGCTTGTCTACAATCCATCATTTGTTTGCAAGCCTGCTTGTCTACAATCCTGCTTGTCTACAATCCTGCTTGTCTACGATCCTGCTTGTCTACAGTCCTGCTTGTCTACAGTCCTGCTTGTCTATGAATCTGCTTGTCTACAATTCTGCTTGTCTACAATCCTGCTTGTCTACGATCCTGCTTGTCTACAATCCTGCTTTTCTACAATCCTGCTTGTGTATGATGCTGCTTGTCTACAAACCTTCTTTAGTTTGCAAGTCTGCTTGTCTACAATCCTGCTTGTCTACAATCCTTCTTTTGTTTGCAATCATGCTTGTCTACAATCCAGCTAGTCGACAATCCTGCTTGTCTACAATCCTGCTTGTCTACAATCCTGCAAGTCTACAATCCTGCTTGTCTACAATCCTGCTTGTCTACAATCCTGATTGTCTACAATCCTGATTGTCTACAATCCTGCTTGTCTACGATCCTCCTTGTCTACAATCCTTCTTTTGTTTGCAATCCTGCTTGTCTAAAGTCCTGCTTGTCTACAAGCCTGCTTGTCTACATTCCTGTTTGTCTACGAACCCGTTGTCTAGAATCCTTTTTTTCTACAAGCCTGCTTGTCTACATTCCTGCTTGTCAATAATCCTGCTTGTCTACGATCCTGCTTGTCTACAATCCTGCTTGTGTACAATCCTGCTTGTCTACAATCCTGCTTGGCTACAGTCCTGCTTGTCTACAATCCTGCTTGTCTACAATCTTGCTTGTGTACAATCCTGCTTGTCTACAATCCTGCTTGTCTACAATCCTGCTTGTCTACAAGCATGCTTGTCTACAATCCTGCTTGTCTACAAGCCTGCTTGTCTACAGTCCTGCTTGTCTACAATCCTGCTTTTCTACAGTCCTACTTGTCTACGAGCCTGCTTGGCTACAGTCCTGCTAGTCTACAATCCTGCTTGTCTACAATCCTGCTTGGCTACAATCATTCTTTTGTTTGCAATCCTGCTTGCCTACAATCCTGCTTGTCTACAGTCCTGCTTGTCTACAGTCCTACCTGTCTACGATCCTGCTTGTCTACAATTCTGCTTGTCTTCAATACTGCTTGTCTACGATCCTGCTTGTCTACAATCCTTCTTTTGTTTGCAAGTCTGCTTGTCTACAATCCTGCTTGTCTACAATCCTGCTTATCTACAATCCTGCTTGTCTACAATCCTGCTTGTCTACAATCCTTCCTTTGTTTGCAAGTCTGCTTGTCTACAATCCTGCTTGTCTACAATCCTTCTTTTGTTTGCAATCCTGCTTGTCTACAATCCTGCTTGTCTACAATGCTGCTTGTCTACAATCCTGCTTGTCTACAGTCCTGCTTGTCTACAATCCTGCTTGTCTACAATCCTGCTTGTCTACAATCCTGCTTGTCTACAGTCCTGCTGGTCTACAATCCTTCTTTTGTGTGCAATCCTGCTTGTCTACAATCCTGCTTGTCTACAGTCCTGCTTGTCTACAATCCTGCTTGTCTACAATCCTGCTTGTCTACAATCCTGCTTGTCTACAGTCCTGCTTGTCTAAAGTCCTGTTTGTCTACGGGCCTGTTGTCTACAATCCTTTTTTACTACAAGCCTGCTTGTCTACAGTCCTGCTTGTCTACAGTCCTGCGTGTGTACAATCCTGCTGGTCTACAAGCCTGCTTGTCTACAATCCTGCTTGTCTACAATCCTGCTTGGCTACAGTTCCTGATTGTCTACAATCCTGCTTGTCAACAATCCTGCTTGTCTACAATCCTGCTTGTCTTCAATCCTGCTTGTCTACAGTCCTGCTTTTCTACAGTCCTGCTTGTCTACAGTCCGGCTTGTCTTCAAGCCTGCATGTCCACAATCCTGCTTGTCTACAATCCATCTTTTGTTTGCAAGCCTGCTTGTCTACAATCCTGCTTGTCTACAATCCTGCTTGTCTACGATCCTGCTTGTCTACAGTCCTGCTTGTCTACAGTCCTGCTTGTCTACGAACCTGCTTGTCTACAATTCTGCTTGTCTACAATCCTGCTTGTCTACGATCCTGCTTGTCTACAATCCTGCTTGTCTACAATCCTGCTTGTGTATGATCCTGCTTGTCTACAAACCTTCTTTAGTTTGCAAGTCTGCTTGTCTACAATCCTGCTTGTCTACAATCCTGCTTGTCTGCAATCCTGATTGTCTACAATCCTGCTTGTCTACAATCCTGCTTGTCTACGATCCTCCTTGTCTACAATCCTTCTTTTGTTTGCAATCCTGCTTGTCTAAAGTCCTGCTTGTCTACAAGCCTGCTTGTCTACATTCCTGTTTGTCTACGAGCCTGTTGTCTAGAATCCTTTTTTTCTACAAGCCTGCTTGTCTACAGTCCTGCTTGTCAATAATCCTGCTTGTCTACGATCCTGCTTGTCTACAATCCTGCTTGTGTACAATCCTGCTTGTCTACAATCCTGCTTGGCTACAGTCCTGCTTGTCTACAATCCTGCTTGTCTACAATCCTGCTTGTCTACAATCCTGCTTGTCTACAATCCTGCTTGTCTACAATCCTGCTTGTCTACAATCCTGCTTGTCTACAATCCTGCTTGTCTACAAGCCTGCTTGTCTACAATCCTGCTTTTCTACAGTCCTACTTGTCTACGAGCCTGCTTGTCTACAATTCTGCTTGTCTACAATACTGCTTGTCTACGATCCTGTTTGTCTACAATCCTGCTTGTCAACAATCCTGCTTGTCTACGATCCTGCTTGTCTACAATCCTGCTGGTCTACAATCCTTCTTTTGTTTGCAATCCTGCTTGTCTACAATCCTGCTTGTCTGCAATGCTGCTTGTCTACAATCCTGCTTGTCTGCAATGCTGCTTGTCTACAATCCTGCTTGTCTACAAGCCTGCTGGTCAACAATCCTGCTTGTCTACAAGCCTGCTTGTCTACAATCCTGCTTGTCTACGATCCTGCTTGTCTACAATCCTGCTTGTCTACAATCCTGCTTGTCTACGATCCTCCTTGTCTACAATCGTTCTTTTTATTGCAATCATGCTGTCTACAATTCTGCTTGTCTACATGCCTGCTTGTCTACAGTCCAGCTTGTCGACTAGGCTGCTTGTCTACAATCCTGCTTGTCTACGAGCCTGCTTGTGTACAATCCTGCTTGTCTACAATCCTTCTTTTGTTTGCAATCCTGCTTGCCTACAATCCTGCTTGTCTTCAAGCCTGCTAGTCTACAATCCTGCTTGTCTACAATCCTTCTTTTGTTTGCAATCCTGCTTGTCTACAATTCTGCTTGTCTACAATCCTGCTTGTCTACGATCCTCCTTGTCTACAATCCTTCTTGTGATTGCAATCCTGCTTGTCTACAAGCCTGCTTGTCTACATTCCTGCTTGTCTACAAGGCTGCTTGTCTACAGTCCCGCTTGCCTACAAGGCTGCTTGTCTACAATGCTGCTTGTCTACAGTCCTGCTTGTCTACAATCCTTCTTTTGTTTGCAATCCTGCTTGTCTACAATTCTGCTTGTCTACAATCCTTCATTTGTTTGCAAGCCTGCTTGTCTACAATCCTGCTTGTCAACAATCCATTTTTGTTTGCAATCCTGCTTGTCGACAATCTTGCTTGTCTACAGTCCTGCTTGTCAACAATCCTTCTTTTGTATGCAATCCCGCTTTTCTACAAGCCTGCTTGTCTACAATCCTGTTAGTCTACAATCCTACTTTTGTTTGCAAGCCTTCTTGTCTACAATCCTGCTTGTCTACAATCCTGCTTGTCCAGAAGCCTGCTTGTCTACAATACTGCTTGGCTACAGTCCTGATTGTCTACAATCCTGCGTGTCTACAATCCTGTTAGTCTACAATCCACCTTTTGTTTGCAAGCCTTCTTGTCTATAATCATGATTGTCTACAATCCTGCTTGTCTACAATACTGCTTGTCTACAATCCTGCTTGTCCAGAAGGCTGCTTGTCTACAAACCTGCTTTTCTACAATCCTACTTGTCTACAATCCTGCTTGTCTACAATCCTGCTTGTCCAGAAGGCTTCTTGTCTACAATACTGCTTGGCTACAGTCCTGATTGTCTACAATCCTGCTTGTCTACAAGCCGGCTTGTCTGCAATCCTTCTTTTGTTTGCAATCCTGCTTGTCTACAATCCTGCTTGTCTACAATCCTGCTTGTCTACAATTCTGCTTGTCTACCATCCTTCTTTTGTCTACAATCCTTCTTGTCTACAAGCCTGCTTGTCTACAATACTGCTTGGCTACAGTCCTGCTTGTCTACAATACTGCTTGTCGACAATTCTGCTTGTCAATAATCCTGCTTGTCTACAATCCTGCTTGTCTTCAATCCTGCTTGTCAGTAATCCTGCTTGTCTACAATCCCGCTTGTCTACAATCCTGCTTGTCTACAATCCTGCTTGTCCAGAAGGCTGCTTGTCTACAATACTGCTTGGCTACTGTCCTGATTGTCTACAATCCTGCTTGTCTACAATCCTGTTAGTCTACAATCCTACTTTTGTTTGCAAGCCTTCTTGTCTACAATCCTGCTTGTCTACAATCCTGCTTGTCCAGATGCCTGCTTTTCTACAATTCTGCTTGTCTACAATCCTGCTTGTCTACAAGCCTGCTTGTCTACAATACTGCATGGCTACAGTCCTGCTTGTCTACAATCCTGCTTGTCTACAATCCTGCTTGTCAATAAAGCTGCTTGTCTACAATCCCGCTTGTCTTCAATCCTGCTTGTCAATAATCCTGCTTGTCTACAATCCTGCTTGTCTACAATCCTGCTTGTCTACAGTCCTGCTTTTCTACAAGCCTGCTTGTCTACAGTCCTGCTTGTCTACAGTCCTGCTTGTCTACAATCCTGCTTGTCTACGATCCTGCTTGTCTACAATCCTTCTTTTGTGTGCAATCCTGCTTGTCTACAATCCAGTTTGTCTACAATCCTGCTTGTCTACAATCCTGCTTGTCTGCAATCCTGCTTGACTACTATCCTGCTTGTCTACAAGCCTGCTTGTCTACAAGCCTGCTTGTGTACAATCCTGCTTGTCTACTGTCCTGCTTGTCTACAATCCTGCTTGGCTGCAGACCTGCTTGTCTACAATCCTGCTTGTCTACTGTCCTGCTTGTCTACAATCCTGCTTGGCTACAGTCCTGCTTGTCTACAATCCTGCTTGTCTACAATCCTGCTTGTCTACAATCATTCTTTTGTTTGCAATCCTGCTTGCCTACAATCCTGCTTGTCTACAGTCCTGCTTGTCTACAGTCCTACCTGTCTACGATCCTGCTTCTCTACAATTCTGCTTGTCTTCAATACTGCTTGTCTACGATCCTGCTTGTCTACAATCCTTCTTTTGTTTGCAAGTCTGCTTGTCTACAATCCTGCTTGTCTACAATCCTGCTTATCTACAATCCTGCTTGTCTACAATCCTGCTTGTCTACAATCCTTCCTTTGTTTGCAAGTCTGCTTGTCTACAATCCTGCTTGTCTACAATCCTTCTTTTGTTTGCAATCCTGCTTGTCTACAATCCTGCTTGTCTGCAATCCTGCTTGTCTACAATCCTGCTTGTCTACAATCCTGCTTGTCTACAATCCTGCTTGTCTACAATCCTGCTTGTCTACTGTCCTGCTTGTCTACAATCCTGCTTGTCTACAATCCTGCTTGTCTACAATCCTGCTTGTCTACAATCCTGCTTGTCTACAATCCTGCTTGTCTACAATCCTGCTTGTCTACTGTCCTGTTGTCTACAATCCTGCTTGGCTACAGTCCTGCTTGTCTACAATCCTGCTTGTCTACAATCCTGTTGTCTACAATTCTGCTTGTCTACGATCCTGCTTGTCTACAATCTTGATTGTCTACAATCCTGCTTGTCTACAATCCTGCTTGTCTACAAGCCTGCTTGTCTACAATCCTGCTTATCTACAGTCCAGCTTGTCTACAATCCTGCTTGTCTACAATCCTGCTTGTCTACAATCCTGCTTGTCTTCAATCCTGCTTGTCAATAATCCTGCTTGTCTACAATCCTGCTTGTCTACAATCCTACTTGTCTACAATCATGCTTGTCCAGAAGCCTGCTTGTCCAGAAGCCTGCTTGTCTACAATCCTGCTTGTCTACAAGCCTGCTTGTCTACAATCCTGCTTGTCTACACGCCTGCTTGTCTACAGTCCCGCTTGTCTACCGTCCTGCTTGTCTACAGTCCTGCTTGTCTACAATCCTGCTTGTCTACAATCCTGCTTGTCTACAATCCTGCTTGTCTACAATCCTGCTTGTCTACAGTCCTGCTTGTCTACAATCCTGCTTGTCTACAATCCTGCTTGTCTACAATCCTGCTTGTCTACAATCCTGCTGGTCTACAATCCTTCTTTTGTCTACAGTCCTGCTTGTCTACAATCCTGCTTGTCTACAATCCTGCAAGTCTACAATCCTGCTTGTCTACAATCCTGCTTGTCTACAATCCTGATTGTCTACAATCCTGATTGTCTACAATCCTGCTTGTCTACAATCCTGCTTGTCTACAGTCCTGCTTGTCTACAATCCTGCTTGTCTACAATCCTGCTTGTCTACAATCCTGCTTGTCTACAATCCTGCTTGTCTACAATCCTGCTTGTCTACAATCCTGCTTGTCTACAATCCTGCTTGTCTACAATCCTGCTTGTCTACAGTCCTGCTTGTCTACAATCCTGCTTGTCTACAATCCTGCTTGTCTACAATCCTGCTTGTCTACAATCCTGCTTGTCTACAATCCTGCTTGTCTACAATCCTGCTTGTCTACAGTCCTGCTTGTCTACAATCCTGCTTGTCTACAATCCTGCTTGTCTACAATCCTGCTTGTCTACAATCCTGCTTGTCTACAATCCTGCTTGTCTACAATCCTGCTTGTCTACAATCCTGCTTGTCTACAATCCTGCTTGTCTACAATCCTGCTTGTCTACAATCCTGCTTGTCTACAAGCCTGCTTGTCTACAATCCTGCTTGTCTACAATCCTGCTTGTCTACAATCCTGCTTGTCTACAATCCTGCTTGTCTACAATCCTGCTTGTCAATAATCCTGCTTGTCTACGATCCTGCTTGTCTACAATCCTGCTTGTGTACAATCCTGCTTGTCTACAATCCTGCTTGGCTACAGTCCTGCTTGTCTACAATCCTGCTTGTCTACAATCTTGCTTGTGTACAATCCTGCTTGTCTACAATCCTGCTTGTCTACAATCCTGCTTGTCTACAAGCATGCTTGTCTACAATCCTGCTTGTCTACAAGCCTGCTTGTCTACAGTCCTGCTTGTCTACAATCCTGCTTTTCTACAGTCCTACTTGTCTACGAGCCTGCTTGTCTACAATTCTGCTTGTCTACAATACTGCTTGTCTACGATCCTGTTTGTCTACAATCCTGCTTGTCAACAATCCTGCTTGTCTACGATCCTGCTTGTCTACAATCCTGCTTGTCTACAATCCTTCTTTTGTTTGCAATCCTGCTTGTCTACAATCCTGCTTGTCTGCTATGCTGCTTGTCTACAATCCTGCTTGTCTGCAATGCTGCTTGTCTACAATCCTGCTTGTCTACAAGCCTGCTTGTCTACAATCCTGCTTGTCTACGATCCTGCTTGTCTACAATCCTGCTTGTCTACAATCCTGCTTGTCTACGATCCTCCTTGTCTACAATCGGCTTGTCTACAATCCTGCTTGTCTACAATCGTGCTTGTCTACAATTCTGCTTGGCTAGAGTCCTGCTTGTCTACAATCCTGCTCGTCTACAATCCTGCTTGTCTACAGTCCTGCTTGTCTACAGTCCTGCGTGTCTACAATCCTGCTTGTCTACAATCCTGCTTGTCTACAGTCCTGCTTGTCTACAATCCTGCTTGTCTAGCATCCTGCTTGTCTACAATCTGCTTGTCTACAATCCTGCTTGTCTACAATCCTGCTTGTCTACAATCCTGCTTGTCTACAATCCTGCTTGTCTACAATCCTGCTTGTCTACATCCTGCTTGTCTACAATCCTGCTTGTCTACAATCCTGCTTGTCTTCCAATACTGCTTGTCTACTATCCTGCTTGTCTACAATCCTGCTTGTCTACAATCCTGCTTGTCTACAATCCTGCTTGTCTACAATCCTGCTTGTCTACAAGTCCTGCTTGTCTACAAGTCCTGCTTGTCTACAATCCTGCTTGTCTACAATCCTGCTTGTCTACAATCCTGCTTGTCTACAATCCTGCTTTGTCTACAATCCTGCTTGTCTAAAGTCCCTGCTTGTCTACAATCCTGCTTGTCTACATCCTGCTTGTCTACAAGCCTGCTTGTCTACAATACCTGCTTGTCTACAATCCTGCTTGTCATACATCCTGCTTGTCTACAATCCTGCTTGTCTACAATCCTGCTTGTCTACAAGTCCTGCTTGTCTTACAATCCTGCTTGGCAACAGATCCTGCTTGTCTACAATCCTGCTTGTCTACAATCCTGCTTGTCCTACAATCCTGCTTGTCTACAATCCTGCTTGTCTACAATCCTGCTTGTCTACATATCCTGCTTGTCTACAATCCTGCTTGTCTACAATCCTGCTTGTCTACAATCCTGCTTGTCTACAAGTCTGCTTGTCTACAATCCTGCTTGTCTACAGTCCTGATTGTCTACAATCCTGCTTGTCTACAAGCCTGCTTGTCTACAATCCTGCTTTGTTGCAATCCTGCTTGTCTACAATCCTGCTTGTCTACAATCCTGCTTGTCTACAATCCTGCTTGTCTACAATCCTGCTTGTCTACAATCCTGCTTGTCTACAAGCCTGCTTGTCTACAATACTGCTTGGCTACAGTCCTGCTTGTCTACAATCCTGCTTGTCTACAATCCTGCTTGTCTACAATCCTGCTTGTCTACAATCCTGCTTGTCTTCAATCCTGCTTGTCTACAATCCTGCTTGTCTACAATCCTGCTTGTCTACAATCCTGCTTGTCTACAATCCTGCTTGTCTACAGTCCTGCTTGTCTACAAGTCTGCTTGTCTACAGTCCTGCTTGTCTACAATCCTGCTTGTCTACAATCCTGCTTGTCTACATCCTGCTTGTCTACATCCTGCTTGTCTACAATCCTGCTTGTCTACAATCCTGCTTGTCTACAATCCTGCTTGTCTACAATCCTGCTTGTCTACAATCCTGCTTGTCTACAATCCTGCTTGTCTACAATCCTGCTTGTCTACAATCCTGCTTGTCTACAATCCTGCTTGTCTACAATCCTGCTTGTCTACAATCCTGCTTGTCTACAATCCTGCTTGTCTACAATCCTGCTTGTCTACAAGCCTGCTTGTCTACAATCCTGCTTGTCTACAATCCTGCTTGTCTACAATCCTGCTTGTCTACAATCCTGCTTGTCTACAATCCTGCTTGTCTACAATCCTGCTTGTCTACAATCCTGCTTGTCTACAATCCTGCTTGTCTACAATCCTGCTTGTCTACAATCCTGCTTGTCTACAATCCTGCTTGTCTACAATCCTGCTTGTCTACAATCCTGCTTGTCTACAATCCTGCTTGTCTACAATCCTGCTTGTCTACAATCCTGCTTGTCTACAATCCTGCTTGTCTACAATCCTGCTTGTCTACAATCCTGCTTGTCTACAATCCTGCTTGTCTACAATCCTGCTTGTCTACAATCCTGCTTGTCTACAATCCTGCTTGTCTACAATCCTGCTTGTCTACAATCCTGCTTGTCTACAATCCTGCTTGTCTACAATCCTGCTTGTCTACAATCCTGCTTGTCTACAATCCTGCTTGTCTACAATCCTGCTTGTCTACAATCCTGCTTGTCTACAATCCTGCTTGTCTACAATCCTGCTTGTCTACAATCCTGCTTGTCTACAATCCTGCTTGTCTACAATCCTGCTTGTCTACAATCCTGCTTGTCTACAATCCTGCTTGTCTACAATCCTGCTTGTCTACAATCCTGCTTGTCTACAATCCTGCTTGTCTACAATCCTGCTTGTCTACAATCCTGCTTGTCTACAATCCTGCTTGTCTACAATCCTGCTTGTCTACAATCCTGCTTGTCTACAATCCTGCTTGTCTACAATCCTGCTTGTCTACAATCCTGCTTGTCTACAATCCTGCTTGTCTACAATCCTGCTTGTCTACAATCCTGCTTGTCTACAATCCTGCTTGTCTACAATCCTGCTTGTCTACAATCCTGCTTGTCTACAATCCTGCTTGTCTACAATCCTGCTTGTCTACAATCCTGCTTGTCTACAATCCTGCTTGTCTACAATCCTGCTTGTCTACAATCCTGCTTGTCTACAATCCTGCTTGTCTACAATCCTGCTTGTCTACAATCCTGCTTGTCTACAATCCTGCTTGTCTACAGTCCTGCTTGTCTACAATCCTGCTTGTCTACAATCCTGCTTGTCTACAGATCCTGCTTGTCTACAATCCTGCTTGTCTACAATCCTGCTTGTTGCAATCCTGCTTGTCTACAATCCTGCTTGTCTACAATCCTGCTTGTCTACAATCCTGCTTGTCTACAATCCTGCTTGTCTACAATCCTGCTTGTCTACAATCCTGCTTGTCTACAATCCTGCTTGTCTACAATCCTGCTTGTCTACAATCCTGCTTGTCTACAATCCGCTTGTCTACAATCCTGCTTGTCTACAATCCTGCTTGTCTACAATCCTGCTTGTCTACAATCCTGCTTGTCTACAATCCTGCTTGTCTACAATCCTGCTTGTCTACAATCCTGCTTGTCTACAAGTCCTGCTTGTCTACAATCCTGCTTGTCTACAAGTCCTGCTTGTCTACAATCCTGCTTGTCTACAATCCTGCTTGTCTACAATCCTGCTTGTCTAGCAATCCTGCTTGTCTACAATCCTGCTTGTCTACAATCCTGCTTGTCTACAATCCTGCTTGTCTACAATCCTGCTTGTCTACAAGTCCTGCTTGTCTACAATCCTGCTTGTCTACAGTCCTGCTTGTCTACAAGCCTGCTTGTCTACAATCCTGCTTGTCTACAATCCTGCTTGTCTACAATCCTGCTTGTCTACAATCCTGCTTGTCTACAATCCTGCTTGTCTACAATCCTGCTTGTCTACAATCCTGCTTGTCTACAATCCTGCTTGTCTACAAGTCCTGCTTGTCTACAATCCTGCTTGTCTACAATCCTGCTTGTCTACAATCCTGCTTGTCTACAATCCTGCTTGTCTACAAGCCTGCTTGTCTACAATCCTGCTTGTCTACAATCCTGCTTGTCTACAATCCTGCTTGTCTACAATCCTGCTTGTCTACAGTCCTGCTTGTCTACAATCCTGCTTGTCTACAATCCTGCTTGTCTACAATCCTGCTTGTCTACAATCCTGCTTGTCTACAATCCTGCTTGTCTACAATCCTGCTTGTCTACAATCCTGCTTGTCTACAATCCTGCTTGTCTACAAGTCCTGCTTGTCTACCATCCTGCTTGTCTACAGTCCTGCTTGTCTACAATCCTGCTTGTCTACAATCCTGCTTGTCTACAATCCTGCTTGTCTACAATCCTGCTTGTCTACAATCCTGCTTGTCTACAATCCTGCTTGTCTACAGTCCTGCTTGTCTACAATACTGCTTGTCGACAATCCTGCTTGTCAATAATCCTGCTTGTCTAAAATCCTGCTTGTCTTCAATCCTGCTTGTCAGTAATCCTGCTTGTCAACAATCCTGCTTGTCTACAATCCTGCTTGTCTACAATCCTGCTTGTCCAGAAGTCTGCTTGTCTACAATACTGCTTGGCTACAGTCCTGATTGTCTACAATCCTGCTTGTCCACAATCCTGTTAGTCTACAATCCTACTTTTGTTTGCAAGCCTTCTTGACTACAATCCTGCTTGTCTACAATCCTGCTTGTCTACAATCCTGCTTGTCTACAATCCTGCTTGTCCAGAAGCCTGCTTGTCTACAATCCTGCTTGTTTACAATCCTGCTTGTCTACAAGCCTGCTTGTCTACAATACTGCTTGGCAACAGTCCTGCTTGTCTACAATCCTGCTTGTCTACAATCCTGCTTGTCAATAAACCTGCTTGTCTACAATCCTGCTTGTCTTCAATCCTGCTTGTCTACAATCCTGCTTGTCTACAATCCTGCTTGTCTACAATCCTGCTTGTCTACAGTCCTGCTTGTCTACAATCCTGCTTGTCTACAGTCCTGCTTGTCTACAATCCTGCTTGTCTACAATCCTGCTTGTCTACAATCCTGCTTGTCTACAATCCTGCTTGTCTACAATCCTGCTGGTCTACAATCCTTCTTTTGTCTACAATCCTGCTTGTCTACAATCCTGCTTGTCTACAATCCTGCTTGTCTACAATCCTGCTTGTCTACAATCCTGCTTGTCTACAATCCTGCTTGTCTACAATCCTGCTTGTCTACAATCCTGCTTGTCTACAATCCTGCTTGTCTACAATCCTGCTTGTCTACAATCCTGCTTGTCTACAATCCTGCTTGTCTACAATCCTGCTTGTCTACAATCCTGCTTGTCTACAATCCTGCTTGTCTACAATCCTGCTTGTCTACAATCCTGCTTGTCTACAATCCTGCTTGTCTACAATCCTGCTTGTCTACAATCCTGCTTGTCTACAATCCTGCTTGTCTACAATCCTGCTTGTCCAGAATCCTGCTTGTCTACAATCCTGCTTGTCTACAATCCTGCTTGTCTACAAGCCTGCTTGTCTACAATCCTGCTTGTCTACAATCCTGCTTGTCTACAATCCTGCTTGTCTACAATCCTGCTTGTCTACAAACCTGCTTGTCTACAATCCTGCTTGTCTACAATCCTGCTTGTCTACAATCCTGCTTGTCTACAGTCCTGCTTTTCTACAAGCCTGCTTGTCTACAGTCCTGCTTGTCTACAGTCCTGCTTGTCTACAATCCTGCTTGTCTACAATCCTGCTTGTCTACAATCCTGCTTGTCTACAATCCTGCTTGTCTACAATCCTGCTTGTCTACAATCCTGCTTGTCTACAATCCTGCTTGTCTACAATCCTGCTTGTCTACAATCCTGCTTGTCTACAATCCTGCTTGTCTACAATCCTGCTTGTCTACAATCCTGCTTGTCTACGAATCCTGCTTGTCTACAATCCTGCTTTTCTACAAGCCTGCTTGTCTACAGTCCTGCTTGTCTACAAGCCTGCTTGTCTACGATCCTGCTTGTCTACAATCCTGCTTGTCTACAATCCTGCTTGTCTACAATCCTGCTTGTCTACAGTCCTGCTTGTCTACAATCCTGCTTGTCTACTATCCTTGCTTGTCTACAATCCTGCTTGTCTACAATCCTGCTTGTCTACAATCCTGCTTGTCTACAACCTGCTGTCTACAATCCTGCTTGTCTACAATCCTGCTTGTCTACAATCCTGCTTGTCTACAATCCTGCTTGTCTAACAATCCTGCTTGTCTACAAGCCTGCTTGTCCTACAATCCTGCTTGTCTACAATCCTGCTTGTCTACAATCCTGCTTGTCTACAGATCCTGCTTGTCTACAATCCTGCTTGTCTACGATCCTGCTTGTCTACATCCTGCTTGTCTACAATCCTTCTTTGTCTTGCAATCCTGCTTGTCTACAATCCTGCTTGTCTACAATCCTGCTTGTCTACAATCCTGCTTGTCTACAATCCTGCTTGTCTACAATCCTGCTTGTCTACAAGCCTGCTTGTCTACAATCCTGCTTGTCTACAATCCTGCTTGTCTACAATCCTGCTTGTCTACAATCCTGCTTGTCTACAATCCTGCTTGTCTACAATCCTGCTTGTCTACAATCCTGCTTGTCTACAATCCTGCTTGTCTACAATCCTGCTTGTCTACAATCCTGCTTGTCTACAATCCTGCTTGTCTACAATCCTGCTTGTCTACAATCCTGCTTGTCTACAATCCTGCTTGTCTACAATCCTGCTTGTCTACAATCCTGCTTGTCTACAATCCTGCTTGTCTACAATCCTGCTTGTCTACAATCCTGCTTGTCTACAATCCTGCTTGTCTACAATCCTGCTTGTCTACAATCCTGCTTGTCTACAATCCTGCTTGTCTACAATCCTGCTTGTCTACAATCCTGCTTGTCTACAATCCTTCTTGTCCAATAAGCCTGCTTGTCTACAAGCCCTGCTTGTCTCAATCCTGCTTGTCTACAATCCTGCTTGTCTACAATCCTGCTTGTCTTGCAAAGTCCTGCTTGTCTACATCCTGCTTTGTCTACAATCCTGCTTGTCTACCGATCCTGCTTGTCTACAATCTGCTTGTCTACAATCCTGCCTTGTCCTTCATCCTGCTTGTCTACAATCCTGCTTGTCAGACAATCCTGCTTGTCTACAATCCTGCTTGTCTACAATCCTGCTTGTCTACGATCCTGCTTGTCTACAATCCTGCTTGTCTACAATCCTGCTGGTCTACAATCCTTCTTTTGTCTACAATCCTGCTTGTCTACAATCCAGTTTGTCTACAATCCTGCTTGTCTACAATCCTGCTTGTCTACAATCCTGCTTGTCTACAATCCTGCTTGTCTACAATCCTGCTTGTCTACAATCCTGCTTTGTCTTCAATCCTGCTTGTCTACAATTCCTGCTGTCTACAATCCTGCTTGTCTACAATCCTGCTTGTCTACATTCCTGCTTGTCTACAATCCTGCTTGTCTACAATCCTGCTTGTCTACAATCCTGCTTTTCTACAAGCCTGCTTGTCTACCGTCCTGCTTGTCTACAGTCCTGCTTGTCTACAATCCTGCTTGTCTACAATCCTGCTTGTCTGCAATCCTGCTTGTCTACAATCCTGCTTGTCCAGAAGCCTGCTTGTCTACAATCCTGCTTGTCTACAATCCTGCTTGTCTACAAGCCTGCTTGTCTACAATCCTTCTTTGTCTACAATCCTGCTTGTCCTACAATCCTGCTTGTCTACAATCCTGCTTGTCTACAATCCTGCTTGTCTACAATCCTGCTTGTCTACAATCCTGCTTGTCTACAATCCTGCTTGTCTACAATCCTGCTTGTCTACAATCCTGCTTGTCTACAATCCTGCTTGTCTACAATCCTGCTTGTCTACAATCCTGCTTGTCTACAATCCTGCTTGTCTACAATCCTGCTTGTCTACAGTCCTGCTTGTCTACAATCCTGCTTGTCTACAATCCTGCTTGTCTACAATCCTGCTTGTCTACAATCCTGCTTGTCTACAATCCTGCTTGTCAATAATCCTGCTTGTCTACAATCCTGCTTGTCTACAATCCTGCTTGTCTACAAGCCTGCTTGTCTACCGTCCTGCTTGTCAACAGTCCTGCTTGTCTACAATCCTGCTTGTCTACGATCCTGCTTGTCTACAATCCTGCTTGTCTACAATCCTGCTGGTCTACATCCTGCTTTGTCTACAATCCCTGCTTGTCTACAATCCTGCTTGTCCTACAATCCTGCTAGTCTACAATCCTGCTTGTCTACAATCCTGCTTGTCTACAATCCTGATTGTCCTACATGCCTGATTGTCCTACAATCCTGCTTGTCTACGATCCTGCCTTGTCTACAATCCTGCTTTGTTACAATCCTGCTTGTCTAAAGTCTGCTTGTCTACAAGCCTGCTTTGTCTAGCATCCTGTTTGTCTACAACCCTGTTGTTAGAATCCTGCTTTTCTACAAGCCTGCTTGTCTACATTCCTGCTTGTCTATAATCCTGCTTGTCTACGATCCGGCTTGTCTACAGTCCTGCTTGTTACAATCCTGCTTGTCTACAATCCTGCTTGGCTACAGTCCTGCTTGTCTACAATCCTGCTTTTCTACAATCCTGCTTGTCTACAATCCTGCTTGTCTACAATCCTGCTTGTCTACAATCCTGCTTGTCTACAAGCATGCTTGTCTACAATCCTGCTTGTCTACAGTCTGCTTGTCTACAGTCCTGCTTGTCTACATTCCTGCTTGTCTACAGACCTCTTGTCTACGAGCCTGCTTGTCTACAATCTGCTTGTCTACAATTCTGCTTGTCTACATCCTGTTTGTCTACAATCCTGCTTGTCTAACAATCCTGCTTGTCTACTATCCTGCTTGTCTACAATCCTGCTTGTCTACATTCCTGCTTTGTTTGCAATCCTGCTTGTCTACAATCCTGCTTGTGTACGATCCTGCTTGTCTACAATCCTGCTTGTCTACAATCCTGCTTGTCTACAAGTCATGCTTGTCTACAATCCTGCGTGTCTACAATCCTGCTGTCTACAGTCCTGCTTGTCTACAATCCTGCTTGTCTACAGTCCTACTTGTCTACAGTCCTGCTTGTCTACAATCCTGCTTGTCTACAATACTGCTTGTCTACGATCCTGCTTGTCTACAATTCTGCTTGTCTACAATACTGCTTGTCTACGATCCTGCTTGTCTACAATCCTGCTTGTCTACAATACTTCTTTTGTTTGCAATCCTGCTTGTCTACAATCCTGCTTGTCTGCAATCCTTCTTTTGTTTGCAATCCTGCTGTCTACAATCCTGCTTGTCTACAATCCTTCTTGTCTACATGTCCTGCTTGTCTACATCCTGCTTGTCTACGATCCTGCTGTCTACAATCCTGCTTGTCTACAATCCTGCTTGTCTACGATCCTTCCTTGTCTACAATCGTGCTTGTCTACAATCCTGCTTGTCTACAATCCTGCTTGTCTACAATCCTGCTTGTCTACAATCCTGCTTGTCTACAATCCTGCTTGTCTACAATCCTGCTTGTCTACAATCCTGCTTGTCTACAATCCTGCTTGTCTACAATCCTGCTTGTCTACAATCCTGCTTGTCTACAATCCTGCTTGTCTACAATCCTGCTTGTCTACAATCCTGCTTGTCTACAATCCTGCTTGTCTACAATCCTGCTTGTCTACAATCCTGCTTGTCTACAATCCTGCTTGTCTACAATCCTGCTTGTCTACAATCCTGCTTGTCTACAATCCTGCTTGTCTACAATCCTGCTTGTCTACAATCCTGCTTGTCTACAATCCTGCTTGTCTACAATCCTGCTTGTCTACAATCCTGCTTGTCTACAATCCTGCTTGTCTACAATCCTGCTTGTCTACAATCCTGCTTGTCTACAATCCTGCTTGTCTACAATCCTGCTTGTCTACAATCCTGCTTGTCTACAATCCTGCTTGTCTACAATCCTGCTTGTCTACAATCCTGCTTGTCTACAATCCTGCTTGTCTACAATCCTGCTTGTCTACAATCCTGCTTGTCTACAATCCTGCTTGTCTACAATCCTGCTTGTCTACAATCCTGCTTGTCTACAATCCTGCTTGTCTACAATCCTGCTTGTCTACAATCCTGCTTGTCTACAATCCTGCTTGTCTACAATCCTGCTTGTCTACAATCCTGCTTGTCTACAATCCTGCTTGTCTACAATCCTGCTTGTCTACAATCCTGCTTGTCTACAATCCTGCTTGTCTACAATCCTGCTTGTCTACAATCCTGCTTGTCTACAATCCTGCTTGTCTACAATCCTGCTTGTCTACAATCCTGCTTGTCTACAATCCTGCTTGTCTACAATCCTGCTTGTCTACAATCCTGCTTGTCTACAATCCTGCTTGTCTACAATCCTGCTTGTCTACAATCCTGCTTGTCTACAATCCTGCTTGTCGACAATCCTGCTTGTCTACAATCCTGCTTGTCTACAATCCTGCTTGTCTACAATACTGCTTGTCTAGCACGCCTGCCTTGTCTACAATCCTGCTTGTCTACAATCCTGCTTGTCAATAAACCTGCTTGTCTACAATCCTGCTTGTCTTCAATCCTGCTTGTCAATAATCCTGCTTGTCTACAGTCCTGCTTGTCTACAATCCTGCTTGTCTACAGTCCTGCTTGTCTACAATCCTGCTTGTCTACAGTCCTGCTTGTCTACAGTCCTGCTTGTCTACGATCCTGCTTGTCTACAATCCTGCTTGTCTACAATCCTGCTGGTCTACAATCCTTCTTTTGTGTGCAATCCTGCTTGTCTACAATCCAGTTTGTCTACAATCCTGCTTGTCTTCAATCCTGCTTGTCTACAATCCTGCTTGTCTACTGTCCTGCTTGTCTACAATCCTGCTTGTCTACAATCCTGCTTGTCTACAATCCTGCTTGTCTACAATCCTGCTTGTCTACACATCCTACTTGTTTACAATCCTGCTTGTCTCAGAGCCTGCTTGTCTCAGATAGCTGCTTGGCTACAGTCCTGCTTGTCTACAAGCCTGCTTGTCTACAATACTGCTTGGCTACTAACCTGCTTGTCTACGAATCCTGCTTGTCTCAATCCTGCTTGTCATAATCCTGCTTGTCTACCAATCCTGCTTGTCTTCATCCTGCTTGTCTACAGTCCTGCTTGTCGTACAGCGTTGGCTTGCTACAGTCCTGCTTGTCTACAGTCCTGCTTGTCTACAATCCTGCTTGTCTACGATCCTGCTTGTCTACAATCCTGCTTGCCTACAAGGCTGCTTGTCCATATCCTGCTTGTCTACAATCCTGCTGTCTACAATCCTGCTTTGTCTACAAGTCCTGCTTGTCTACAATCCTCTTGTCAACAGACCAGCTTGTCAACAGTCCTGCTTGTCTACAATCCCCTGCTTGTCTACTGTCCTGCTTGTCTCAATCCTTGCTTGTCTACAGTCCTGCTTGTCTACAATCCTGCTTGTCTACAATCCTGCTTGTCTACAATCCTGCTTGTCTACAATCCTGCTTGTCCAGAAGCCTGCTTGTCTACAATCCTGCTTGTCTACAATCCTGCTTGTCTACAAGCCCTGCTTGTCTACAAGCCTGCTTGTCTACAATACTGCTTGGCAACAGTCCTGCTTGTCTACAATCCTGCTTGTCTACAATCCTGCTTGTCTACAATCCTGCTTGTCTACAATCCTGCTTGTCTACAATCCTGCTTGTCTACAATCCTGCTTGTCTACAATCCTGCTTGTCTACAAGTCCTGCTTGTCTACATCCTGCTTGTCTACAATCCTGCTTGTCTATGATCCTGCTTGTCTACAATCTGCTTGTCTACAATCCTGCTTGTCTACAATCCTGCTTGTCTACAAGCCTGCTTGTCTACAATCCTGCTTGTCTACAGTCCAGCTTGTCTACAATCCTGCTTGTCTACAATCCTGCTTGTCTACAATCCTGCTTGTCTACAATCCTGCTTGTCAATAATCCTGCTTGTCTACAATCCTGCTTGTCTACAATCCTGCTTGTCTACAGTCCTGCTTTTCTACAAGCCTGCTTGTCTACAGTCCTGCTTGTCTACAGTCCTGCTTGTCTACAATCCTGCTTGTCTACAATCCTGCTTGTCTGCAATCCTGCTTGTCTACAATCCTGCTTGTCCAGAAGCCTGCTTGTCTACAATCCTGCTTGTCTACATCCTGCTTGTCTACAAGCCTGCTTGTCTACGATCCTGCTTGTCTACAATACTGCTTGTCTACAATCCTGCTGTCTTCAATCCTGCTTGTCTACAATCCTGCTTGTCTACAATCCTGCTTGTCTACAATCCTGCTTGTCTACAATCCTGCTTGTCTACAATCCTGCTTGTCTACAATCCTGCTTGTCTACAATCCTGCTTGTCTACAGTCCTGCTTTTCTACAATCCTGCTTGTCTACAGTCCTGCTTGTCTACAGTCCTGCTTGTCTACAATCCTGCTTGTCTACAATCCTGCTTGTCTACAATCCTGCTTGTCTACAATCCTGCTTGTCTACAATCCTGCTTGTCTACAATCCTGCTTGTCTACAATCCTGCTTGTCTACAATCCTGCTTGTCTACAATCCTGCTTGTCTACAATCCTGCTTGTCTACAATCCTGCTTGTCTACAATCCTGCTTGTCTACAATCCTGCTTGTCTACAATCCTGCTTGTCTACAATCCTGCTTGTCTACAATCCTGCTTGTCTACAATCCTGCTTGTCTACAATCCTGCTTGTCTACAATCCTGCTTGTCTACAATCCTGCTTGTCTACAATCCTGCTTGTCTACAATCCTGCTTGTCTACAATCCTGCTTGTCTACAATCCTGCTTGTCTACAATCCTGCTTGTCTACAAGCCTGCTTGTCTACAATCCTGCTTGTCTACAATCCTGCTTGTCTACAGTCCTGCTTGTCTACAGTCCTGCTTGTCTACAATCCTGCTTGTCTACAATCCTCCTTGTCTACAATCCTTCTTTTGTCTTGCAATCCTGCTTGTCTACAGTCCTGCTTGTCTACAAGCCTGCTTGTCTGCAATCCTGCTTTGTCTAGAAGCCTGCTTGTCTAGAAACCTTCTTTTTCTACAAGCCTGCTTGTCTACATTCCTGCTTGTCAATAATCCTGCTTGTCTACGAATCCTGCTTGTCTACAATCCTGCTTGTCTACAATCCGGCTTGGCTACAGTCCTGCTTGTCTACAATCCTGCTTGTCTACAATCCTGCTTGTCTACAATCCTGCTTGTGTACAATCCTGCTTGTCTACAATCCTGCTTGTCTACAATCCTGCTTGTCTACAAGCCTGCTTGTCTACAATCCTGCTTGTCTACAAGCCTGCTTGTCTACAGTCCTGCTTGTCTACAATCCTGCTTGTCTACAAGTCCTGCTTGTCTACGAAGCCTGCTTGTCTACAATTCCTGCTTGTCTACAATCCTGCTTGTCACGATCCTGTCTTGTCTACAATCCAGTTGTCTACAATCCTGCTTGTCTACAGTCCTGCTTGTCTACAAGGCCTGCTCTGTCTACATCCTGCTTGTCTACAGTCCTGCTTGTCTACAATCCTGCTTGTCTACAATCCTGTTTGTCTACATCCTCTTTTGTTTGCAATCCTGCTTTGTCTACAATCCAGCCTTGTCTACAATCCTGCATTGACCTACATCCTGCTTGTACTACAATCCTGCTTGACTATAATCCCGCTTGTCTACAAGCCTGCTTGTCTACAAAGCCCTGCCTGGCTACAGGTCCTGCTTGTCTACATTCCTGCTTGTCTACAATCCTGCTTGTCCTACGTCCTGCTTGTCTACAATCCCTGCTTGTCTACTATCCTGCTTGTCATAATCCTGCTTGTCTACAATCTGCTTGTCTACAATCCTGCTTGTCTACAAGCCTGCTTGTCTACAATCCTGCTTGTGCAAAGTCCTGCTTGTCCTACAATCCTGCTTGTCTTACAATCCTGCTTGTCTACAGATCCAGCTTGTCTACAATCCTTCTTGTCTACAATCCCTGCTTGTCTACAATCCTGTCTTGTCTACAATCCTGCTTGTCTACAATCCTGCTTTGTCTACAGCCTGCTTGTCTACAATCCTGCTTGTCTACAAGTCCTGTTGTCTACAAGTCCTGCTTGTGTACAATCCTCTTGTCTACAATCCTGCTTGTCTACAATCCTGCTTGTCTACAATCCTGCTTGTCATACATCCTGCTTGTCTACAAGTCCTGCTTGTCCTACAATCCTGCTTGTCTACAGCCTGCTTGTCTACAATCCTGCTTGTCTACAATCCGGCTTGTCTACAATCCTTCTTTGTTTGCAATCCTGCTTGTCATACATCCTGCTTGTCTACAATCCTGCTTGTCTACAATTCCTGCCTGTCTATCATCCTTGCTTTGTCTACAATCCTGCTTGTCTACAAATCCTGCTTGTCTACAGATCCTGCTTGTCTACAGTCCTGCTTGTCTACAAGTCTGCTTGTCTACAATCCTGCTTGTCAGTAAATCCTGCTTGTCTACAATCCTGCTTGTCTTCCAATCCTGCTTGTCAGTAATCCTGCTTGTCTACAATCCCGCTAGTCTACAATCCTGCTTGTCTACAATCCTGCTTGTCCAGAAGGTCTGCTTGTCTACAATACTGCTTGGCTTAAAGTCTGATTGTCTACAATCCTGCTTGTCTACAATCCTGTTAGTCTACAATCCTACTTTTGTTTGCAAGCCTTCTTGTCTACAATCCTGCTTGTCTACAATCCTGCTTGTCTACAATCCTGCTTGTCTACAATCCTGCTTGTCCAGAAGCCTGCTTGTCTACAATCCTGCTTGTCTACAATCCTGCTTGTCTACAAGCCTGCTTGTCTACAATACTGCTTGTCTACAGTCCTGCTTGTCTACAATCCTGCTTGTCTACAATCCTGCTTGTCTACAATTCTGCTTGTCTACAAGACTGCTTGTCTACAATCCTGCTTGTCTACGAACCTCCTTGTCTACAATCCTTCTTTTGATTGCAAGCCTGCTTGTCTACAGTCCTGCTTGTGTACAAGCCTGTTTGTCTACAATCCTGCTTGTCCAAAAGCCTGCTTGTCTACAATACTGCTTGGCTACAGTCCTGATTGTCTACAATCCTGCTTGTCCACAATCCGGCTTGTCTACAAGCCTGCATGTCCTACAATCCTGCTTGTCTACAATCCATCTTTGTCTAGCAATCCTGCTTGTCTACAATCCTGCTTGTCTACAATCCTGCTTGTCTACGATCCTGCTTGTCTACAGTCCTGCTTGTCTACAGTCCTGCTTGTCTACAGAACCTGCTTGTCTACAATTCCTGCTTGTCTACAATCCTGCTTGTTTACGATCCTGCTTGTCTACAATCCTGCTTGTCTACAATCCTGCTTGTGTATGATGCTGCTTGTCTACAAACCTTCTTAGTCTGCAAGTCTGCTTTGTCTACAATCCTGCTTGTCTACAGTCCTTCTTTTGTCTTGCAATCCTGCTTGTCTACAATCCAGCTAGTCGACAATCCTGCTTGTCTACAATCCTGCTTGTCTACAATCCTGCTTGTCTACAATCCTGCTTGTCTACAATCCTGCTTGTCTACAATCCTGCTTGTCTACAATCCTGCTTGTCTACAATCCTGCTTGTCTACAATCCTGCTTGTCTACAATCCTGCTTGTCTACAATCCTGCTTGTCTACAATCCTGCTTGTCTACAATCCTGCTTGTCTACAATCCTGCTTGTCTACAATCCTGCTTGTCTACAATCCTGCTTGTCTACAATCCTGCTTGTCTACAATCCTGCTTGTCTACAATCCTGCTTGTCTACAATCCTGCTTGTCTACAATCCTGCTTGTCTACAATCCTGCTTGTCTACAATCCTGCTTGTCTACAATCCTGCTTGTCTACAATCCTGCTTGTCTACAATCCTGCTTGTCTACAATCCTGCTTGTCTACAATCCTGCTTGTCTACAATCCTGCTTGTCTACAATCCTGCTTGTCTACAATCCTGCTTGTCTACAATCCTGCTTGTCTACAGTCCTGCTTGTCTACAATCCTGCTTTTCTACAGTCTGCTTGTCTACGAGCCTGCTTGTCTACAATTCTGCTTGTCTACAATCAATGCTTGTCTACGTCCTGCTTTGTCTACAATCCTGCTTGTCAACAATCCTGCTTGTCTACGATCCTGCTTGTCTACAATCCTGCTTGTCTACAATCCTTCTTTTGTTTGCAATCCTGCTTGTCTACAATCCTGCTGGTCTGCACTGCTTCTTGTCTACAATCTGCTTGTCTACAATCCTGCTTGTCTACAATCCTGCTTGTCTACAATCCTGCTTGTCTACAATCCTGCTTGTCTACAATCCTGCTTGTCTACAATCCTGCTTGTCTACAATCCTGCTTGTCTACAATCCTGCTTGTCTACAATCCTGCTTTTTCTACAATCATGCTTGTCTACAATTCTGCTTGTCTACAATCCTGCTTGTCTACAGTCCAGCTTGTCTACTAGTCCTGTCTTGTCTACAATCCTGCTTGTCTACAATCCTGCTTGTCCTACAAGCCTGCTTGTCTACAATCCTGCCTTGGTCTACAATCCTGCTTGTCTACAATCCTGCTTGACAACAATCCTGCTTGTCCTACGAGCCTGCTGTCTACAATCCGTTCTTGTTTTACAATCCTGCTTGTCTACAATTCTGCTTGTCTACATGCCTGCTTGTCTACAGATCCTGCTGTCTACAAGGCCTGCTTGTCTACAATCCTTGCTTGTCTACAATCCTGCTTGTCTACATTACCTGCTTGTCTACAATCCTTCTTTTGTTTGGCAAATCCTGCTTGTCTACAATCTGCTAGTCTACAAGCTGCTTGTCTACAATACTGCTTGTCTACAATCCTTCTTTGTTGACAAGCCTGCTTGTCTACAATTCCTGCTGTCTACAATCCTGCTTGTCTACGAATCCTGCTTGCTACAGTCCTCTTGTGCTTGCAATCCTGCTTGACTACAAGCCTGCTTGTCTACATTCCTGCTTGTCTACAAGTCCTGCTTGTTCTACAATCCTTCTTGTCTACAATCCTGCTTGTCTACAATCCTGCTTGTCTACAATCCTGCTTGTCTACAATCCTTCTTTTGTTTGCAATCCTGCTTGTCTACAATCCTGCTTGTCTACAATCCTGCTGTCTACAATCCTGCTGTCTACAATCCGGCCGTCTACAATCCTTCTTGTCTACAATCCTGCTTGTCTACAATTATGCTTGTCTACAATCCTTCGTTTGTTTGCATGCCTGCTTGTCTACAACCCTGCTTGTCTACAATTCTGCTTGTCTACAATCCTGCTTGTCTACAATCCTGCTTGTCTACAATCCTGCTTGTCTACAATCCTGCTTGTCTACAATCCTGCTTGTCTACAATCCTGCTTGTCTACAATCCTGCTTGTCTACAATCCTGCTTGTCTACAATCCTGCTTGTCTACAATCCTGCTTGTCTACAATCCTGCTTGTCTACAATCCTGCTTGTCTACAATCCTGCTTGTCTACAATCCTGCTTGTCTACAATCCTGCTTGTCTACAATCCTGCTTGTCTACAATCCTGCTTGGTCCAGAGCCTGCTTGTCTACAATCCTGCTTGTCTACAATCCTGCTTGTCTACAAGCCTGCTTGTCTACAATCCTGCTTGTCTACATCCTGCTTGTCTATAATCCTGCTTGTCTACAATCCTGCTTGTCTACAATCCTGCTTGTCTACAATCCTGCTTGTCTACAATCCTGCTTGTCTACAGTCCTGCTTGTCTACAATCCTTGCTTGTCTACAATCCTGCTTGTCTACAGATCCTGCTTTTCTACAAGCCTGCTTGTCTACAGTCCTGCTTGTCAACAGTCCTGCTTGTCTACAATCCTGCTTGTCTACGATCCTGCTTGTCTACAATCCTGCTTGTCTACAATCCTGCTTGTCTACAAGCCTGCTTGTCTACAATCCTGCTTGTCTACAATCCTGCTTGTCTACAAGCCTGCTTGTCTACAATCCTGCTTGTCAATAAACCTGCTTGTCTACAATCCTGCTTGTCTACAATCCTGCTTGTCAATAAACCTGCTTGTCTACAATCCTGCTTGTCTACAATCCTGCTTGTCTACAATCCTGCTTGTCTACAATCCTGCTTGTCTACAATCCTGCTTGTCTACAGTCCTGCTTGTCTACAATCCTGCTTGTCTACAATCCTGCTTGTCTACAATCCTGCTTGTCTACAATCCTGCTTGTCTACAATCCTGCTTGTCTACAATCCTGCTTGTCTACAATCCTGCTTGTCTACAATCCTGCTTGTCTACAATCCTGCTTGTCTACAATCCTGCTTGTCTACAATCCTGCTTGTCTACAATCCTGCTTGTCTACAATCCTGCTTGTCTACAATCCTGCTTGTCTACAATCCTGCTTGTCTACAATCCTGCTTGTCTACAATCCTGCTTGTCTACAATCCTGCTTGTCTACAATCCTGCTTGTCTACAATCCTGCTTGTCTACAATCCTGCTTGTCTACAATCCTGCTTGTCTACAATCCTGCTTGTCTACAATCCTGCTTGTCTACAATCCTGCTTGTCTACAATCCTGCTTGTCTACAATCCTGCTTGTCTACAGTCCTGCTTGGTCTACGATCCTGCTTGTCTACATCCTGCTTGTCTACAATCCTGCTTGTCTTCAAGTCCTGCTTGTCTACGATCCTGCTTGTCTACAATCCTGCTTGTCTAGCAATCCTGCTTGTCTACAATCCTGCTTGTCTACAATCCTGCTGTCTCTACAATCCTGCTTGTCTACAATCCTGCTTGTCTACAATCCTGCTTGTCTACAAGTCCTGCTTGTCTACAATCCTGCTTGTCTACAATCCTGCTTGTCTTCAATCCTGCTTGTCTACAATCCTGCTTGTCTACAATCCTGCTTGTCTACAATCCTGCTTGTCTACAATCCTGCTTGTCTACAATCCTGCTTTTCTACAAGCCTGCTTGTCTACCGTCCTGCTTGTCAACAGTCCTGCTTGTCTACAATCCTGCTTGTCTACGATCCTGCTTGTCTACAATCCTGCTTGTCTACAATCCTGCTGGTCTACAATCCTTCTTTTGTCTACAATCCTGCTTGTCTACAATCCAGTTTGTCTACAATCCTGCTTGTCTACAATCCTGCTTGTCTACAATCCTGCTTGTCTACAATCCTGCTTGTCTACAATCCTGCTTGTCTACAATCCTGCTTGTCTACAAGCCTGCTTGTCTACAATCCTGCTTGTCTACAATCCTGCTTGTCTACAATCCTGCTTGTCTACAATCCTGCTTGTCTACAATCCTGCTTGTCTACAATCCTGCTTGTCTACAATCCTGCTTGTCTACAATCCTGCTTGTCTACAATCCTGCTTGTCTACAATCCTGCTTGTCTACAATCCTGCTTGTCTACAATCCTGCTTGGCTACAGTCCTGCTTGTCTACAATCCTGCTTGTCTACAATCCTGCTTGTCTACAATCCTGCTTGTCTACAATCCTGCTTGTCTACAATCCTGCTTGTGTATGATGCTGCTTGTCTACAAACCTTCTTTAGTTTGCAAGTCTGCTTGTCTACAATCCTGCTTGTCTACAATCCTGATTGTCTACACTCCTGCTTGTCTACGATCCTCCTTGTCTACAATCCTTCTTTTGTTTGCAATCCTGCTTGTCTAAAGTCCTGCTTGTCTACAATCCTGCTTATCTACAGTCCAGCTTGTCTACAATCCTGCTTGTCTACAATCCTGCTTGTCTACAATCCTGCTTGTCTACGATCCTTCTTTTGTTTGCAATCCTGCTTGTCTACAGTTGCTTGTGTAAAGTCCTGTTTGTCTACGGGCCTGTTGTCTACAATCCTTTTTTACTACAAGCCTGCTTGTCTACAGTCCTGCTTGTCTACAGTCCTGCGTGTCTATAATCCTGCTGGTCTACAAGCCTGCTTGTCTACAATCCTGCTTGTCTACAATCCTGCTTGGCTACAGTCCTGATTGTCTACAATCCTGCTTGTCAACAATCCTGCTTGTCTACAATCCTGCTTGTCTACAATCCTGCTTGTCTACAGCCTGCTTGTCTACAATCCTGCTTGTCTACAAGCCTGCTTGTCTACAGTCCTGCTTGTCTACAGTCCTGCTTGTCTAAAATCCTGCTTGTCTACAAGCCTGCTTGTCTACAATCCTGCTTGTCTACAATCCTGCTTGGTCTACAATCCTGCTTGTCTACAATCCTGCTTGTCTACAATCCTGCTTGTCTACAATCCTGCTTGTCTACAATCCTGCTTGTCTACAAGTCCTGCTTGTCTACGATCCTGCTTGTCTACAATCCTGCTTGTCTACAATCCTTCTTTTGTTTGCAATCATGCTTGTCTACAATCCAGCTTGTCTACAATCCTGCTTGTCTACAATCCTGCTTGTCTACAATCCTGCTTGTCTACAATCCTGCTTGTCTACAATCCTGCTTGTCTACAATCCTGCTTGTCTACAATCCTGCTTGTCTACAATCCTGCTTGTCTACAATCCTGCTTGTCTACAATCCTGCTTGTCTACAATCCTGCCTTGTCTACAATCCTGCTTTGTCTACAAGCCTTCTTGTCTACAATCCTGCTTGTCTACAAGCCTGCTTGTCTACATTCCTGTTTGTCTACGAGCCTGTTGTCTAGAATCCTTTTTTTCTACAAGCCTGCTTGTCTACAGTCCTGCTTGTCAATAATCCTGCTTGTCTACGATCCTGCTTGTCTACAATCCTGCTTGTCTACAATCCTGCTTGTCTACAATCCTGCTTGTCTACAGTCCTGCTTGTCTACAATACTGCTTGTCTACACTCCTGCTTGTGTACAATCCTGCTTGTCTACAATCCTGCTTGTCTACAATCCTGCTTGTCTACAAGCATGCTTGTCTACAATCCTGCTTGTCTACAAGCCTGCTTGTCTACAGTCCTGCTTGTCTACAATCCTGCTTTTCTACAATCCTACTTGTCTACGAAGCCTGCTTGTCTACAATTCTGCTTGTCTACAATACTGCTTGTCTACGATCCTGCTTGTCTACAATCCTGCTTGTGCTACAATCCTGCTTGTCTACAATCCTGCTTGTCTACAATCCTGCTTGTCTACAAGCCTGCTTGTCTACAATCCTGCTTGTCTACAAGCCTGCTTGTCTACAGTCCTGCTTGTCTACAATCCTGCTTGTCTACAGTCTGCTTGTCTACGAACCTGCTTGTCTACAATCCTGCTTGTCTACAATCCTGCTTGTCTACGATCCTGCTTTGTCTACAATCCTGCTTGTCAGCAATCCTGCTTGTCTACGATTCTGCTTGTCTACAATCCTGCTTGTCTACAATCCTTCTTTGTCTGCAATCCTGCTTGTCTACAATCCTGCTTGTCTAGCAATGCTGCTTGTCTACAATCCTGCTTGTCTGCAATGCCTGCTTGTCTACAATCCTGCTTGTCTACAAGCCTGCTGGTCAACAATCCTGCTTGTCTACAAGCCTGCTTGTCTACAATCCTGCTTGTCTACGATCCTGCTTGTTTACGATCCTGCTTGTCTACAATCCTGCTTGTCTACAATCCTGCTTGTCTACAATCCTGCTTGTTTGCAATCCTGCTTGTCTTCAATCTGCTTGTCTACAATCCTGCTTGTCTACGATCCTGCCTTGTCTACAATCCTTCTTGATTGCAATCCTGCTTGTCTACAATCCTGCTTGTCTACATTCCTGCTTGTCTACAATGCTGCTTGTCTACAGTCCTGCTTTGCCTACAAGGCTGCTTGTCTACAATGCTGCTTGTCTACAGTCCTGCTTGTCTACAATCCTCCTTTGTTCGCAATCCTGCTTGTCTACAATTCTGCTTGTCTACAATCCTGCATTGTTACAAGCCTGCTTGTCTACAATCCTGCTTGTCAACAATCCATTTTTGTTTCCAATCCTGCTTGTCAACAATCTTGCTTGTCTACAGTCCTGCTTGTCAACAATCCTTCTTTGTTTGCAATCCCGCTTGTCTACAATCCTGCTTGTCTACAATCCTGTTAGTCTACAATCCTACTTTTGTTTGCAATCCTGCTTGTCTACAATCCTGCTTGTCTACAATCCTGCTTGTCCAGAAGCCTGCTTGTCTACAATACTGCTTGGCTACAGTCCTGCTTGTCTACAATCCTTCTTTTGTTTGCAATCCTGCATGTCTCTAATTCTGCTTGTCTACAATCCTTCATTTATTTGCAAGCCTGCTTGTCTACAATCCTGCTTGTCAACAATCCATTTTTGTTTGCAATCCTGCTTGTCGACAATCTTGCTTGTCTACAGTCCTGCTTGTCAACAATCCTTCTTTTGTTTGCAATCCCGCTTTTCTACAAGCCTGCTTGTCTACAATCCTGTTAGTCTACAATCCTACTTTTGTTTGCAAGCCTTCTTGTCTACAATCCTGCTTGTCTACAATCCTGCTTGTCCAGAAGCCTGCCTGTCTACAATACTGCTTGGCTACAGTCCTGATTGTCTACAATCCTGCTTGTCTACAATCCTGTTAGTCTACAATCCTTCTTTTGTTTGCAATCCTGCTTGTCTACAATCCTGCTTGTCTACAATCCTGCTTGTCTACAATTCTGCTTGTCTACAATCCTTCTTTTGTCTACAATCCTTCTTGTCTACAAGCCTGCTTGCCTACAATACTGCTTGGCTACAGTCCTGCTTGTCTACAATACTGCTTGTCGACAATCCTGCTTGTCAATAATCCTGCTTGTCTACAATCCTGCTTGTCTTCAATCCTGCTTGTCAGTAATCCTGCTTGTCTACAATCCCGCTTGTCTACAATCCTGCTTGTCTACAATCCTGCTTGTCCAGAAGTCTGCTTGTCTACAATACTGCTTGGCTACAGTCCTGATTGTCTACAATCCTGCTTGTCCACAATCCTGTTAGTCTACAATCCTACTTTTGTTTGCAAGCCTTCTTGACTACAATCCTGCTTGTCTACAATCCTGCTTGTCTACAATCCTGCTTGTCTACAATCCTGCTTGTCCAGAAGCCTGCTTGTCTACAATCCTGCTTGTCTACAATCCTGCTTGTCTACAAGCCTGCTTGTCTACAATACTGCTTGGCAACAGTCCTGCTTGTCTACAATCCTGCTTGTCTACAATCCTGCTTGTCAATAAACCTGCTTGTCTACAATCCTGCTTGTCTTCAATCCTGCTTGTCAATAATCCTGCTTGTCTACAATCCTGCTTGTCTACAATCCTGCTTGTCTACAGTCCTGCTTTTCTACAAGCCTGCTTGTCTACCGTCCTGTTTGTCTACAGTCTTGCTTGTCTACAAACCTGCTTGTCTACGATCCTGCTTGTCTACAATCCTGCTTGTCTACAATCCTGCTTGTCCAGAAGCCTGCTTGTCTACAATCCTGCTTGTCTACAAGCCTGCTTGTCTACAATACTGCTTGGCAACAGTCCTGCTTGTCTATAATCCTGCTTGTCTACAATCCTGCTTGTCAATAAACCTGCTTGTCTACAATTCTGCTTGTCTTCAATCCTGCTTGTCAATAGTCCTGCTTGTCTACAATCCTGCTTGTCTACAATCCTGCTTGTCTACAAGCCTGCTTGTCTACCGTCCTGCTTGTCAACAGTCCTGCTTGTCTACAATCCTGCTTGTCTACAATCCTGCTTGTCTACAATCCTGCTTGTCTACAATCCAGTTTGTCTACAATCCTGCTTGTCTACAATCCAGTTTGTCTACAATCCTGCTTGTCTACAATCCTGCTTGTCTACAATCCTGCTTGTCTACAATCCTGCTTGTCAATAAACCTGCTTGTCTACAATCCTGCTTGTCTTCAATCCTGCTTGTCAATAATCCTGCTTGTCTACAATCCTGCTTGTCTACAATCCTGCTTGTCTACAATCCTGCTTGTCTACAAGCCTGCTTGTCTACAGTCCTGCTTGTCTACAATCCTGCTTGTCTACAATCCTGCTTGTCTACAATCCTGCTTGTCTACAATCCTGCTTGTCTACAATCCTGCTTGTCAATAAACCCGCTTGTCTACAATCCTGCTTGTCTACAATCCTGCTTGTCTACAGTCCTGCTTTTCTACAAGCCTGCTTGTCTACCGTCCTGCTTGTCTACATTCCTGCTTGTCTACAATCCTGCTTGTCTACGATCCTGCTTGTCTACAATCCTGCTTGTCTACAATCCTGCTTGTCCAGAAACCTGCTTGTCTACAATCCTGCTTGTCTACAATCCTGCTTGTCTACAAGCCTGCTTGTCTACAATACTGCTTGGCAAAAGTCCTGCTTGTCTACAATCCTGCTTGTCTACAATCCTGCTTGTCAATAAACCTGCTTGTCTACCATCCTGCTTGTCTACAATCCTGCATGTCTACAATACTGCTTGTCTACAGTCCTTCTTTTCTACAGTACTGCTTGACTACAAGCCTGCTTGTCTACAGTCCTGCTTGTCTACAGTCCTGCTTGTCTACAGTCCTGCTTGTCTACAACCTGCTTGTCTTCATTTCTGCTTGTCTACAATCCTGCTTGTCTATGATCCTGCTTGTCTACAATCCTGCTTGTGTACAATACTGCTTGTGTACGATGCTGCTTGTCTACAATCCTTCTTTTGTTTGCAAGTCTGCTTGTCTACAATCCTGCTTGTCTACAGTCCTGCTTGTCTACAATCCTTCTTTTGTTTGTAATCCTGCTTGTCTACAAACCAGCTTGTCTACAATGCTGCTTGTCTACAATCCTGCTTGTCTACAATCCTGCTTGACCACAATCCTGCTTGTCTACAATCCTGCTTGACAACAATCCTGCTTGTCTACAAGACTGCTTGATAACAGTCCTGTTTGTTTACAAGCCTGCTTGTCTACAGTTCAGCTTGTCTACAATCCTGCTTGTCTACGATCCTGCTTGTCTACAATCCTGATTGTCTACAATCCTGCTTGTCTACAATCTTGCTTGTCTACGACCCTCCTTTTCTACAATCCGTCTTTTGTTTGCAATCCTGCTTGTCTACAATTCTGCTTGTCTACAAGCCTGTTTGTCTACGAGCCTGTTGTCTACAATCCTTTTTTTGTACAAGCCTGCTTGTCTACAGTCCTGCTTGTCTACAATCCTGCTTGTCTACAAGCCTGCTTGGCTGGAGTCCTGCTTGTCTGCAATCCTGCTCGTCTACAATCCTGCTTGTCTACAATCCTGCTTGTCTACAATCCTTCTTTTGCTTGCAAGTCTGCTTGTCTACAATCCTGCTTGTCTACTAGCCTGCTTGTCTACAATCCTGCTTGTCTACAATCCTGCTTGTCTACAATCCTGCTTGTCTACAATCCTGCTTGTCTACAATCCTGCTTGTCTACAATCCTGCTTGTCTACAATCCTGCTTGTCTACAATCCTGCTTGTCTACAATCCTGCTTGTCTACAATCCTGCTTGTCTACAATCCTGCTTGTCTACAATCCTGCTTGTCTACAATTCTGCTTGTCTACAATCCTGCTTGTCTACAGTCCTGTTTGTCTACGAGCCAGTTGTCTACAATCCGTTTTTTCTACAATCCTGCTTGTCTACAATCCTGCTTGTCTATGATCCTGCTTGTCTACAATCCTTCTTTTGATTGGAAGTCTGCTTGTCTACAATCCTGCTTGTCTACAATCCTGCTTGTCTACGATGCTCCTTGTCAACAATCCTTCTTTTGATTGCAATCCTGCTTCTCTACAATTCTGCTTGTCTACAAGCCTGCTTGTCTACATTCCTGCTTGTCTACAAGGCTGCTTGTCTACAGTCCCGCTTCTCTACGAGCCTGCTTGTCTACAATCCTGATTGTCTACAATCCTGCTTGTCTACAATCCTGCTTGTCAACAATCCTTCTTTTGTTTGCAATCCCGCTTGTCTACAATCCTGCTTGTCTACAATCCTGCTTGTCTACAATCCTGCTTGTCTACGATCCTCCTTGTCTACAATCCTTCTGTTGATTGCAATCCTGCTTCTCTACAATTCTGCTTGTCTACATTCCTGCTTGTCTACAAGGCTGCTTGTCTACAGTCCCGCTTGTCTACGAGCCTGCTTGTCTACAATCCTGCTTGTCCACAATCATGCTTGTCTACAATCCTGCTTGTCTACAATCCTGCTTGTCCACAATCCTGCTTGTCTACAATCCTGCTTGTCTGCAATCCTTCTTTTGCTTGCAATCCTGCTTATCTACAATCCTGCTTGTCTACAATCCTTCTTTTGTTTGCAAGCCTGCTTGTCTACAATCCTGCTTGTCTGCAATCCTGCTTGTCTACAGTCCTGCTTGTCTACAGTACTGCTTGTCTGCAGTCCTGCTTGTCTACAGTCCTGCTTGTCTACGATCCTGCTTGTCTACAAGCCTGCTTGTCTACAATCCTGCTTGTCTACAGTACTGCGTGTCTACGATCCTGCTTGTCTACAATCCTCCTTGTCTACAAGCCTGCTTGTCTACAATCCTTCTTTTGTTTGCAATCCTGCTGTCTACAATCCTGCTTGTCTACAATCCTGCTTGTCTACAATTCTGCTTGTCTACCATCCTTCTTTTGTTTGCAATCCTGCTTGTCTACAATCCTTCTTTTGTTTGCAATCCTGCTTGTCTACGATCCTGCTTGTCTTCAATCCTGCTTGTCTACAATCCTGCTGTCTACAATTCTGCTTGTCTACAATCCTGCTTGTCTACAATCCTGCTGTCTACAATCCTGCTTGTCTACAATCCTGCTTGTCTGCAATCCTGCTTGACTACAATCCTGCTTGTCAACAAGCCTGCTTGTCTACAGTCCTTTTTGTTTACAGGACTGCTTGTCTACAATTCTGCTTGTCTACAATCCTGCTTGTCTACAATCCTGCCTGTCTACGATCCTCCTTGTCTACAATCCTTCTTTTGTTTGCAATCCTGCTTGTCTACAATTCTGCTTGTCTACAATCCTGCTTGCCTACAGTCCTGCTTGGTACAATCCTGCTTGTCTACAGTCCTGCTTGTCTACAGTCCTGCGTGTCTACTGTCCTACATGTCTACGAGCCTGCTTGTCCACAATTCTGCTTGTCTATGATCCTGCTTGTCTACAATCCTTCTTTTGTTTGGAAGTCTGCGTGTCTACAATCCTGCTTGTCTACAAGTCTGCGTGTCTACAATCCTGCTTGTCTACAATCCTGCTTGTCTACAATCCTGCTTGTCTACAATTCTGCTTGTCTACAAGCCTGCTTGTCTACTGTCCTGTTTGTCTTCCAGCCTGCTTGTCTACAATTCTGCTTGTCTACAATCCTGCTTGTCTACGCTCCTCTTTGTCTACAATCCTTCTGTTGATTGCAATCCTGCTTCTCTACAATTCTGCTTGTCTACAAGCCTGCTTGTCTACATTCCTGCTTGTCTACAAGGCTGCTTGTCTACAGTCCCGCTTGTCTACGAGCCTGCTTGTCTACAATCCTGCTTGTCAACAATCCTTCTTTTGTTTGCAATCCCGCTTGTATACAATCCTGCTTGTCTACAGTCCTGCTTGTCTACAGTACTGCTTGTCTACGATCCTGCTTGTCTACAATCCTGCTTGTCTACAGTACTGCGTGTCTACAATCCTGCTTGTCTACAGTCCTGCTGGTCTACGATCCTGCTTGTCTACAATCCTGCTTGTCTACAAGCCTGCTTGTCTGCAATCCTGCTTGTCTACAATTCTGCTTGTCTACAATCCTGCTTGTCTACAATTCTGCTTGTCTACCATCCTTCTTTTGTTTGCAATCCTGCTTGTCTGCAATCCTTCTTTTGCTTGCAATCCTGCTAATCTACAATGTTGCTTGTCTACAATCCTTCTTTTGTTTGCAAGCCTGCTTGTCTACAGTCTTGCTTGTCTATAGTACTGCTTGTCTACAGTCCTGCTTGTCTACAGTCCTGCTTGTCTATAGTACTGCTTGTCTACATTCCTGCTTGTCTACGATCCTGCTTGTCTACAAGCCTGCTTGTCTACAATCCTGCTTGTCTAAGGTACTGCTTGTCTACAGTGCTGCTTGTCTACAGTCCTGCTTGTCTACGATCCTGCTTGTCTACGATCCTGCTTGTCTACAAGCCTGCTTGTCTGCAATCCTTCTTTTGTTTGCAATCCTGCTGTCTACAATCCTGCTTGTCTACAATCGTGCTTGTCTACAATTCTGCTTGTCTACCATCCTTCTTTTGTTTGCAATCCTGCTTGTCTACAATCTTTCTTTTGTTTGCAATCCTGCTTGTCTACAATTCTGCTTGTCTACAATCCTGCTTGCCTACAGTCCTGCTTGGTACAATCCTGCTTGTCTACAGTCCTGCTTGTCTACAGTCCTGCGTGTCTACTGTCCTACATGTCTACGAGCCTGCTTGTCCACAATTCTGCTTGTCTATGATCCTGCTTGTCTACAATCCTTCTTTTGTTTGGAAGTCTGCGTGTCTACAATCCTGCTTGTCTACAATCCTGCTTGTCTACAATCCTGCTTGTCTACAATTCTGCTTGTCTACAAGCCTGCTTGTCTACTGTCCTGTTTGTCTTCCAGCCTGCTTGTCTACAATTCTGCTTGTCTACAATCCTTCTTGTCTACAATCCTGCTTGTCTACGCTCCTCTTTGTCTACAATCCTTCTGTTGATTGCAATCCTGCTTCTCTACAATTCTGCTTGTCTACAAGCCTGCTTGTCTACATTCCTGCTTGTCTACAAGGCTGCTTGTCTACAGTTCCGCTTGTCTACGAGCCTGCTTGTCTACAATCCTCCTTGTCAACAATCCTTCTTTTGTTTGCAATCCCGCTTGTCTACAATCCTGCTTATCTACAGTCCTGCTTGTCTACAGTACTGCTTGTCTACGATCCTGCTTGTCTACAATCCTGCTTGTCTACAGTACTGCGTGTCTACAATCCTGCTTGTCTACAGTCCTGCTGGTCTACGATCCTGCTTGTCTACAATCCTGCTTGTCTACAAGCCTGCTTGTCTGCAATCCTGCTTGTCTACAATTCTGCTTGTCTACAATCCTGCTTGTCTACAATTCTGCTTGTCTACCATCCTTCTTTTGTTTGCAATCCTGCTTGTCTACAATCCTTCTTTTGTTTGCAATCCTGCTTGTCTACGATCCTGCTTGTCTACAATCCTGCTTGTCTACAAGCCTGCTTGTCTGCAATCGTTCTTTTGTCTACAATCCTGCTGTCTACAATCCTGCTTGTCTACAATCCTGCTGTCTACAATTCTGCTTGTCTACAATCCTGCTTGTCTACAATCCTGCTTGTCTAGAAGGCTGCTTGTCTACAGTCCAGGTTGTCTACAATCCCGCATGTCAACAATCCTTCTTTTGATTGCAATACCGCTTGTCTACAATCCTTCTTGTCTACAATCCTGCTTGTCCACAATCCTGCTTGTCTACAATCCTGCTTGTCTGCAATCCTTCTTTTGTTTGCAATCCCGCTTGTCTAAAATCCTGCTTGTCTACAATCCTGCTTGTCCACAATCCTGCTTGTCTACAATCCTGCTTGTCAACAATCCTTCTTTTGATTGCAATCCCGCTTGTCTACAATCCTGCTTGTCTACAATCCTGCTTGTCCAGAATCCTGCTTGTCTACAATCCTGCTTGTCTGCAATCCTTCTTTTGCTTGCAATCCTGCTAATCTACAATGTTGCTTGTCTACAATCCTTCTTTTGTTTGCAAGCCTGCTTGTCTACAGTCCTGCTTGTCTATAGTACTGCTTGTCTACAGTCCTGCTTGTCTACAGTCCTGCTTGTCTATAGTACTGCTTGTCTACATTCCTGCTTGTCTACGATCCTGCTTGTCTACAAGCCTGCTTGTCTACAATCCTGCTTGTCTAAGGTACTGCTTGTCTACAGTGCTGCTTGTCTACAGTCCTGCTTGTCTACGATCCTGCTTGTCTACGATCCTGCTTGTCTACAAGCCTGCTTGTCTGCAATCCTTCTTTTGTTTGCAATCCTGCTGTCTACAATCCTGCTTGTCTACAATCGTGCTTGTCTACAATTCTGCTTGTCTACCATCCTTCTTTTGTTTGCAATCCTGCTTGTCTACAATCCTTCTTTTGTTTGCAATCCTGCTTGTCTACAATCCTGCTTGTCTACAATCCTGCTGTCTACAATCCTGCTTGTCTACAATCCAGCTGTCTACAATTCTGCTTGCCTACAATCCTGCTTGTCTACAATCCTTCTGTCTACAATTCTGCTTGTCTACAATCCTGCTTGTCTACAATCCTTCTTTTGTTTGCAAGTCTGCTTGTCTACAATCCTGCTTGTCTATAATCCTGCTTGTCTACAATCCTCCTTTTGTTTGCAAGCCTGCTTGTCTACAATCCTGCTTGTCTACAATCCTGCTTGGCTAGAGTCCTGCTTGTCTACAATCCTGCTCGTCTACAATCCTGCTTGTCTACTATCCTGCTTGTCTACAAGCCTGCTTGTCTACAGTCCTGCTTGTCTACAGTCCTGCTTGTCTACAGTCCTGCGTGTCTACTGTCCTAATTGTCTACGAGCCTGCTTGTCTACAAATGTGCTTGTCTACAATCCTGCTTGTCTACGATCCTGCTTGTCTACAATCCTGCTTGTCTAAAATCCTGCTTGTCCACGATCCTGCTTGTCTACAATCCTTCTTTTGTTTGCAAGTCTGCTTGTCTACAATCCTGCTTGTCTACAAGCCTGCTTGTGTAAAGGCCTGCTTGTCTACAATCCTGCTTGTCTACAGTCCTGCTTGTCTACAATTCTGCTTGTCTACAATCCTGCTTGTCTACGATCCTGCTTGTCTACAATCCTGCTTGTCTAGAATCCTGCTTGTCTACGATCCTACTTGTCTACAAACCTTCTTTTGATTGCAATCATGCTTGTCTACAATTCTGCTTGTCTACAATCCTGCTTTTCTACAATCCTGCTTGTCTACAATTCTGCTTGTCTACAATCCTGCTTGTCTACGATCCTGCTTGTCTACAATCCTGATTGTCTACAATCCTTCTTTTGTTTGCAATCCTACTTGTCTACAATCCAGCTTGTCTACAATCCTGCTTGTCTACAATCCTGCTTGTCTACAATCCTGCTTGACAACAATCCTGCTTGTCTACAAGACTGCTTGATAACATTCCTGTTTGTTTACAAGCCTGCTTGTCTACAATTCAGCTTGTCTACAATTCTGCTTGTCTACGATCCTGCTTGTCTACAATCCTGATTGTCTACAATCCTGCTTGTCTACAGCCCTGATTGTCTACAATCCTTCTTTTGTTTGCAATCCTGCTTGTCTACAATCCTGCTTGTCTACAATCCTGCTTGTCTACAGTCCTGCTTGTCTACAATCCTCCCTTTGTTTGCAAGCCTGCTTGTCTACAATCCTGCTTGTCTACAATCCTGCTTGGCTAGAGTCCTGCTTGTCTACAATCCTGCTCATCTACAATCCTGCTTGTCTACAATCCTGCTTGTCTACAAGCCTGCTTGTCTACAGTCCTGCTTGTCTACAGTCCTGCTTGTCTACAGTCTTGCGTGTCTACTGTCCTACTTGTCTACGAGCCTGCTTGTCTACAATTGTGCTTGTCTACAATCCTGCTTGTCTACGATCCTGCTTGTCTACAATCCTGCTTGTCTACAATCCTGCTTGTCCACGATCCTGATTGTCTACAATCCTTCTTTTGTTTGCAAGTCTGCTTGTCTTCAATCCTGCTTGTCAACAATCCTTCTTTTGATTGCAATCCCGCTTGTCTACAATCCTGCTTGTCTACAATCCTGCTTGTCCAGAATCCTGCTTGTCTACAATCCTGCTTGTCTGCAATCCTTCTTTTGCTTGCAATCCTGCTAATCTACAATGTTGCTTGTCTACAATCCTTCTTTTGTTTGCAAGCCTGCTTGTCTACAGTCCTGCTTGTCTATAGTACTGCTTGTCTACAGTCCTGCTTGTCTACAGTCCTGCTTGTCTATAGTACTGCTTGTCTACATTCCTGCTTGTCTACGATCCTGCTTGTCTACAAGCCTGCTTGTCTACAATCCTGCTTGTCTAAGGTACTGCTTGTCTACAGTGCTGCTTGTCTACAGTCCTGCTTGTCTACGATCCTGCTTGTCTACGATCCTGCTTGTCTACAATCCTGCTTGTCTACAATCGTGCTTGTCTACAATTCTGCTTGTCTACCATCCTTCTTTTGTTTGCAATCCTGCTTGTCTACAATCCTTCTTTTGTTTGCAATCCTGCTTGTCTACAATCCTGCTTGTCTACAATCCTGCTTGTCTACAATCCAGCTGTCTACAATTCTGCTTGCCTACAATCCTGCTTGTCTACAATCCTTCTGTCTACAATTCTGCTTGTCTACAATCCTGCTTGTCTACAATCCTTCTTTTGTTTGCAAGTCTGCTTGTCTACAATCCTGCTTGTCTATAATCCTGCTTGTCTACAATCCTCCTTTTGTTTGCAAGCCTGCTTGTCTACAATCCTGCTTGTCTACAATCCTGCTTGGCTAGAGTCCTGCTTGTCTACAATCCTGCTCGTCTACAATCCTGCTTGTCTACTATCCTGCTTGTCTACAAGCCTGCTTGTCTACAGTCCTGCTTGTCTACAGTCCTGCTTGTCTACAGTCCTGCGTGTCTACTGTCCTAATTGTCTACGAGCCTGCTTGTCTACAATTGTGCTTGTCTACAATCCTGCTTGTCTACGATCCTGCTTGTCTACAGTCCTGCTTGTCTAAAATCCTGCTTGTCCACGATCCTGCTTGTCTACAATCCTTCTTTTGTTTGCAAGTCTGCTTGTCTACAATCCTGCTTGTCTACAAGCCTGCTTGTATAAAGGCCTGCTTGTCTACAATCCTGCTTGTCTACAGTCCTGCTTGTCTACAATTCTGCTTGTCTACAATCCTGCTTGTCTACGATCCTGCTTGTCTACAATCCTGCTTGTCTGCAATCCTTCTTTTGCTTGCAATCCTGCTAATCTACAATCCTGCTTGTCTACAATCCTTCTTTTGTTTGCAATCCCGCTTGTCTACAATCCTTCTTGTCTACAATCCTGCTTGTCCACAATCCTGCTTGTCTACAATCCTGCTTGTCTGCAATCCTTCTTTTGCTTGCAATCCTGCTAATCTACAATCCTGCTTGTCTACAATCCTTCTTTTGTTTGCAATCCCGCTTGTCTAAAATCCTGCTTGTCTACAATCCTGCTTGTCCACAATCCTGCTTGTCTACAATCCTGCTTGTCAACAATCCTTCTTTTGATTGCAATCCCGCTTGTCTACAATCCTGCTTATCTACAATCCTGCTTGTCCAGAATCCTGCTTGTCTACAATCCTGCTTGTCTGCAATCCTTCTTTTGCTTGCAATCCTGCTAATCTACAATGTTGCTTGTCTACAATCCTTCTTTTGTTTGCAAGCCTGCTTGTCTACAGTCCTGCTTGTCTATAGTACTGCTTGTCTACAGTCCTGCTTGTCTACAGTCCTGCTTGTCTATAGTACTGCTTGTCTACATTCCTGCTTGTCTACGATCCTGCTTGTCTACAAGCCTGCTTGTCTACAATCCTGCTTGTCTAAGGTACTGCTTGTCTACAGTGCTGCTTGTCTACAGTCCTGCTTGTCTACGATCCTGCTTGTCTACGATCCTGCTTGTCTACAAGCCTGCTTGTCTGCAATCCTTCTTTTGTGTGCAATCCTGCTGTCTACAATCCTGCTTGTCTACAATCGTGCTTGTCTACAATTCTGCTTGTCTACCATCCTTCTTTTGTTTGCAATCCTGCTTGTCTACAATCTTTCTTTTGTTTGCAAACCTGCTTGACTACAATCCTGCTTGTCTACAATCCTGCTGTCTACAATCCTGCTTGTCTACAATCCAGCTGTCTACAATTCTGCTTGCCTACAATCCTGCTTGTCTACAATCCTTCTGTCTACAATTCTGCTTGTCTACAATCCTGCTTGTCTACAATCCTTCTTTTGTTTGCAAGTCTGCTTGTCTACAATCCTGCTTGTCTATAATCCTGCTTGTCTACAATCCTCCTTTTGTTTGCAAGCCTGCTTGTCTACAATCCTGCTTGTCTACAATCCTGCTTGGCTAGAGTCCTGCTTGTCTACAATCCTGCTCATCTACAATCCTGCTTGTCTACTATCCTGCTTGTCTACAAGCCTGCTTGTCTACAGTCCTGCTTGTCTACAGTCCTGCGTGTCTACTGTCCTAATTGTCTACGAGCCTGCTTGTCTACAATTGTGCTTGTCTACAATCCTGCTTGTCTACGATCCTGCTTGTCTATAATCCTGCTTGTCTAAAATCCTGCTTGTCCATGATCCTGCTTGTCTACAGTCCTTTTTGTTTACAGGACTGCTTGTCTACAATTCTGCTTGTCTACAATCCTGCTTGTCTACAATCCTGCCTGTCTACGATCCTCCTTGTCTACAATCCTTCTTTTGTTTGCAATCCTGCTTGTCTACAATTCTGCTTGTCTACAATCCTGCTTGCCTACAGTCCTGCTTGGTACAATCCTGCTTGTCTACAGTCCTGCTTGTCTACAGTCCTGCGTGTCTACTGTCCTACATGTCTACGAGCCTGCTTGTCCACAATTCTGCTTGTCTATGATCCTGCTTGTCTACAATCCTTCTTTTGTTTGGAAGTCTGCGTGTCTACAATCCTGCTTGTCTACAATCCTGCTTGTCTACAATCCTGCTTGTCTACAATTCTGCTTGTCTACAAGCCTGCTTGTCTACTGTCCTGTTTGTCTTCCAGCCTGCTTGTCTACAATTCTGCTTGTCTACAATCCTGCTTGTCTACGCTCCTCTTTGTCTACAATCCTTCTGTTGATTGCAATCCTGCTTCTCTACAATTCTGCTTGTCTACAAGCCTGCTTGTCTACATTCCTGCTTGTCTACAATCCTGCTTGTCTACAATTCTGCTTGTCTACAGTCCTGCTTGTCTACAGTCATGCTTGTCTACAATTCCGCTTGACTACAATACTGCTTGTCTACGATCCTGCTTGTCTACAATCCTGATTGTCTACAATCCTGCTTGTCTACGATCCAGCTTGTCTAAAATCCTTCTTTTGTTTGCATGTCTGCTTGTCTACAATCCTGCTTGTCTACAATGCTGCTTGTCTACAATCTTGCTTGTCTACAATCCTGCTTGTCTACAATCCATCTTTTGTTTGCAATCCTGCTTGTCTACAATCCTGCTTGTCTACAATCCTGCTTGTCTACAATGCTGCTTGTCTACAATCCTGCTTGTCTACAATCCTGCTTGTCTACAATCCATCTGTTGTTTGCAATCCTGCTTCTCTACAATCCTGCTTGTCTACAATCCTGCTTGTCTACAATGCTGCTTGTCTACAATCCTGCTTGTCTACAATCCATCTTTTGTTTGCAATCCTGCTTGTCTACAATCCTGCTTGTCTACAATCCTGCTTGTCTACAATCCTGCTTGTCTACAATTCTGCTTGTCTACAAGCCTGCTTGTCTACAATTCTGCTTGTCTACATTCCAGCTTATCTATGATCCTGCTTGTCTACAATCATGCTTGTCTACAATCCTGCTTGTCTACAATCCTCCTTGTCTACAATCCTTCTTTTGATTGCAATCCTGCTTGTCTACAATTCTGCTTGTCTACGAGCCTGCTTGTGTACAATCCTGCTAGCCTACAAGGCTGCTTGTCTACAGTCCCGCTTGTCTACAATCCTGCTTGTCTACAATCCTGCCTGTCTACAATTCTGCTTGTCTACAGTCCTGTTGGTCTACAGTCCTGCTTGTCTACAATTCTGCTTGTCTACAATACTGCTTGTCTACGATCCTGCTTGTCTACAATCCTGAAAGTCTACAATCCTGCTGGTCTACGATCCAGCTTGTCTAAAATCCTTCCTTTGTTTGCATGTCTGCTTGTCTACAATCCTGCTTGTCTACAATCCATCTTTTGTTTGCAATCCTGCTTGTCTAAAATCCTGCTTTTCTGCAATGCTGCTTGTCTACAATCCTGCTTGTCTACAATTCTGCTTGTCTACAAGCCTGCTTGTCTACAATTCTGCTTGTCCACAATCCAGCTTGTCTATGATCCTGCTTGTCTACAATCCTGCTTGACTACAATCCTGCTTGTCTACGATCATCCTTGTCTACAATCCTTCTTTTGATTGCAATTCTGCTTGTCTATAATTCTGCCTATCTACATTCCTGCTTGTCTACAATCCTGCTTGTCTACAATCCTGCTTGTCTATGATCCTCCTTGTCTACAATCCTTCTTTTGATTGCAATCCTGCTTGTCTACAATTCTGCTTGTCTACAATCCTGCTTGTCTACATCCCTGCTTGTCTACAAGGCTGCTTGTCTACGAGCCTGCTTGTGTACAATCCTGCTTGTCTACAATCCTGCTTGTCTGCTATCCTTCATTTGTTTGCCAGCCTGCTTGTCTACAATCCTGCTTGCCTACAAGCCTGCTTGTCTGCTGTCCTGCTTGTCTACAGTCCTGCGTGTCTACTGTCCTACTTGTCTACGAGCCTGCTTGTCTGCAATTCTGCTTGTCTACAATACTGCTTGTCTACGATCCTGCTTGTCTACATTCCTGCTTATCTAAAATCCTTCTTTTGTTTGCAAAGCCTGCTTGTCTACAATCCTGCTTATCTACAATCCTTTTTTCATTGGAGCCCTCCTTGTCGACAATCCTGCTTGTCTACAATCCTGATTGTCTACAATCCTGCCTGTCTACAATCCTGATTGTCTACAAGCCTGCTTATCAACAGTGCTGCTTGTCTACAGTCCTGTTTGTCTACGAGCCTGTTTGTCTACAGTCCTGCTTGTCTACAGTTCTGTTTGTCTACAATCCTTTTTATCTACAAGCCTGCTTGTCTACAATCCAGCTTGTCTACAATCCTTCTTTTGTTTGCATGTCTGCTTGTCTACAATCCTGCTTGTCTACAATCCATCTTTTGTTTGCAATCCTGCTTGTCTAAAATCCTGCTTTTCTACAATGCTGCTTGTCTACAATCCTGCTTGTCTACAATTCTGCTTGTCTACAAGCTTGCTTGTCTACAATTCTGCTTGTCCACAATCCAGCTTGTCTATGATCCTGCTTGTCTACAATCCTGCTTGACTACAATCCTGCTTGTCTACGATCCTCCTTGTCTACAATCCTTCTTTTGATTGCAATTCTGCTTGTCTATAATTCTGCTTGTCTACATTCCTGCTTGTCTACAATCCTGCTTGTCTACAATCCTGCTTGTCTACGATCCTCCTTGTCTACAATCCTTCTTTTGATTGCAATCCTGCTTGTCTACAATTCTGCTTGTCTACAATCCTGCTTGTCTACATTCCTGCTTGTCTACAAGGCTGCTTGTCTACGAGCCTGCTTGTGTACAATCCTGCTTGTCTACAATCCTGCTTGTCTACAATCCTTCATTTGTTTGCCAGCCTGCTTGTCTACAATCCTGCTTGCCTACAAGCCTGCTTGTCTACTGTCCTGCTTGTCTACAGTCCTGCGTGTCTACTGTCCTACTTGTCTATGAGCCTGCTTGTCTACAATTCTGCTTGTCTACAATACTGCTTGTCTACGATCCTGCTTGTCTACATTCCTGCTTGTCTAAAATCCTTCTTTTGTTTGCAAAGCCTGCTTGTCTACAATCCTGCTTATCTACAATCCTTTTTTCATTGGAGTCCTCCTTGTCGACAATCGTGCTTGTCTACAATCCTGCTTGTCTACAATCCTGCCTGTCTACAATCCTGATTGTCTACAAGCCTGCTTGTCAACAATGCTGCTTGTCTACAGTCCTGTTTGTCTACGAGCCTGTTTGTCTACAGTCCTGCTTGTCTATAGTTCTGTTTGTCTACAATCCTTTTTATCTACAAGCCTGCTTGTCTACAATCCTGCTTGTCTACAATCCTCCTTTTGTTTGCAAGCCTACCTGTCTACAATCCTCCTTGTCAACAATCCTGCTTGTCTACAATCCTGCTTGTCTACAAGCCTGCTTGTCTACTGTCCTACTTGTCTACGAGCCTGCTTGTCTACAATTCTGCTTGTCTACAATACTGCTTGTCTACGATCCTGCTTGTCTACAATCCTGCTTGTCTACAATCCTGCTTGTCTACAATCCTTCTTTTGTTTGCAAGTCTGCTTGTCTAAATCCTGCTTGTCTACAATCCTGCTTGTCTACAATCCTTGTTTTGTTTGCAATCCTGCTTGTCTACAATCCTGCTTGTCCACAATCCTGCTTGTCTACGATCCTCTTTGTCTACAATCCTTCTTTTGATTGCAATCCTGCTTGTCTACAATTCTGCTTGTCTACAAGCCTGCTTGTCTACAATCCTCTTTGTCTACAATCCTTCTTTTGATTGCAATCCTGCTTGTCTACTATTCTGCTTGTCTACAATTCTGCTTGTCTACGATCCTGCTTGTTTACAATCCTGCTTGTCTACAATCCTGCTTGTCTACGATCCTCTTTGTCTACAATCCTTCTTTTGATTGCAATCCTGCTTGTCTACAAGGCTGCTTGTCTACATTCCTGCTTGTCTACAAGGCTGCTTGTCTACATTCCTGCTTGTCTACAAGGCTGCTTGTCTACAGTCCCGCTTGTCTACGAGCCTGCTTGTCCACAATCCAGCTTGTCTACAGGGCTGCTTGTCTGCAGTCCTGCTTGTCTACAATCCTTCTCATGTTTGCAATCCTGCTTGTCTACAATCCTGCTTGTCTACAAGCCTGCTTTTCTACAATGCTTCATTTGTTTGCAAGCCTTCTTGTCTACAATCCTGCTTGTCTGCAATCCTTTTTTGTTTGCAATCCTGCTTGTTGACAATCTTGCTTGTCTACAAGCTTCCTTGTCTACAACCTACTTGTCTACAATCTTGCTTGCTTAAAAGGCTGCTTGTCTCCAGTCCTGCTTGTCTACAGTCCTGCTTGTCTATAATCTTGCTTGTCTACAAGCCTGCTTGTCTACAGTCCTGCTTGTCTACAGTCCTGCGTGTCTACTGTCCTACTTGTCTACGAGCCGGCTTGTCTACAGTCCTGCTTGTCTACAGTCCTGCTTGTCTACAATTCTGCTTGTCTACAATACTGCTTGTCTACGATCCCGATTGTCTACAATCCTGATTGTCTACAATACTGCTTGTCTACGATCCAGCTTGTCTACAATCCTTCTTTTGTTTGCATGTGTGCTTGTCTACAATCCTGCTTGTCTACAATCCATCTTTTGTTTGCAATCCTGCTTGTCTACAATCCTGCTTGTCTACAATCCTGCTTGTCTACAATCCTGCTTGTCTACAATCCATCTTTTGTTTGAAATCCTGCTTGTCTACAATCCTGCTTGTCTACAATCCTGCTTGTCTACAATTCTGCTTGTCTACAATCCTGCTTGTCTACAATCCTGCTTGTCTACAATCCATCTTTTGTTTGCAATCCTGCTTGTCTACAATCCTGCTTGTCTACGAGCCTGCTTGTCTACAATTCTGCTTGTCTACAATACTGCTTGTCTAAGATCCTGCTTGTCTACAATCCTGCTTGTCTACAATCCTGCTTGTCTACAATCCTTCGTTTGTTTGCAAGTCTGCTTGTCTAAATCCTGCTTGTCTACAATCCTGCTTGTCTACAATCCTTCTTTTGTTTGCAATCCTGCTTGTCTACAATCCTGTTTGTCCACAATCCTGCTTGTCTACGATCCTCTTTGTCTACAATCCTTCTTTTGATTGCAATCCTGCTTGTCTACAATTCTGCTTGGCTACAAGCCGGCTTGTCTACGATCCTCTTTGTCTACAATCCTTCTTTTGATTGCAATCCTGCTTGTCTACTATTCTGCTTGTCTACAATTCTGCTTGTCTACGATCCTGCTTGTTTACAATCCTGCTTGTCTACAATCCTGCTTGTCTACAATCCTGCTTGTCTACGATCCTCTTTGTCTACAATCCTTCTTTTGATTGCAATCCTGCTTGTCTACAAGGCTGCTTGTCTACATTCCTGCTTGTCTACAAGGCTGCTTGTCTACAGTCCCGCTTGTCTACGAGCCTGCTTGTCCACAATCCAGCTTGTCTACAGGGCTGCTTGTCTGCAGTCCTGCTTGTCTACAATCCTTCTCATGTTTGCAATCCTGATTGTCTACAATCCTGCTTGTCTACAAGCCTGCTTTTCTACAATGCTTCATTTGTTTGCAAGCCTGCTTGTCTACAATGCTGCTTGTCTGCAATCCTTTTTTGTTTGCAATCCTGCTTGTTGACAATCTTGCTTGTCTACAAGCTTCCTTGTCTACAACCTACTTGTCTACAATCTTGCTTGCTTACAAGCCTGCTTGTCTCCAGTCCTGCTTGTCTACAGTCCTGCTTGTCTATAATCTTGCTTGTCTACAAGCCTGCTTGTCTACAGTCCTGCGTGTCTACTGTCCTACTTGTCTACGAGCCGGCTTGTCTACAGTCCTGCTTGTCTACAGTCCTGCTTGTCTACAATTCTGCTTGTCTACAATACTGCTTGTCTACGATCCTGCTTGTCTACAATCCTGATTGTCTACAATACTGCTTGTCTACGATCCAGCTTGTCTACAATCCTTCTTTTGTTTGCATGTCTGCTTGTCTACAATCCTGCTATTCTACAATCCATCTTTTGTTTGCAATCCTGCTTGTCTACAATCCTGCTTGTCTACAATCCTGCTTGTCTACAATGCTGCTTGTCTACAATCCTGCTTGTCTACAATCCATCTTTTGTTTGAAATCCTGCTTGTCTACAATCCTGCTTGTCTACAATCCTGCTTGTCTACAATGCTGCTTGTCTACAATCCTGCTTGTCTACAATCCTGCTTGTCTACAATCCATCTTTTGTTTGCAATCCTGCTTGTCTACAATCCTGCTTGTCTAAAATGCTGCTTGTCTACAATCCTGCTTGTCTAAAATGCTGCTTGTCTATAATCCTGCTTGTCTACAATCCATCTTTTGTTTGCAATCCTGCTTGTCTACAATCCTGCTTGTCTACAATCCTGCTTGTCTACAATCCTGCTTGTCTACTATTCTGCTTGTCTACAAGCCTGCTTGTCTACAATTCTGCTTGTCTACAATCCTGCTTGTCTATGATCCTGCTTGTCTACAATCCTGCTTGTCTACAATCCTGCTTGTCTACGATCCTCCTTGTCTACAATCCTTCTTTTGATTGCAATCCTGCTTGTCTACAATTCTGCTTGTCTACGAGCCTGCTTGTGTACAATCCTGCTTGCCTACAAGGCTGCTTGTCTACAGTCCCGCTTGTCTACGAGCCTGCTTGTGTACAATCCTGCTTGCCTACAAGGCTGCTTGTCTACAATCCTGCTTGTCTACAATCCTGCTTGTCGACAAGCAGGATTGTCTACAATCCTGCTTGTCTACAATCCTTCATTTGTTTGCAAGCCTGCTTGTCTACAATCCTGCTTGTCTACAATCTTGCTTGTCTACTGTCCTGCTTGTCTACAGTCCTGCGTGTCTACTGTCCTACTTGTCTACGAGCCTGCTTGTCTACAATTCTGCTTGTCTACAATACTGCTTGTCTACGATCCTGCTTGTCTACAATCCTGCTTGTCTACAATCCTTTTTTTCTACAATCCTGCTTGTCTACGAGCCTGCTTGTCTACAATTCTGCTGGTCTACAATACTGCTTGTCTATGATCCTGCTTGTCTACAGTCCTGCTTGTCTACAGTCCTGCTTGTCTATGAACCTGCTTGTCTACAATTCTGCTTGTCTACAATACTGCTTGTCTACGATCCTGCTTGTCTACAATCCTGCTTGTCTACAATCCTGCTTGTCTACGATCCTGCTTGTCTACAATCCTTTTTTTGTTTGCAAGTCTGCTTGTCTACAATCCTGCTTGTCTACAATCCTGCTTCTCTACGATCCTCTTTGTCTACAATCCTTCTTTTGATTGCAATCCTGCTTGTCTACAAGGCTGCTTGTCTACATTCCTGCTTGTCTACAAGGCTGCTTGTCTACATTCCTGCTTGTCTACAAGGCTGCTTGTCTACAGTCCCGCTTGTCTACGAGCCTGCTTGTCCACAATCCAGCTTGTCTACAGGGCTGCTTGTCTGCAGTCCTGCTTGTCTACAATCCTTCTCATGTTTGCAATCCTGCTTGTCTACAATCCTGCTTGTCTACAAGCCTGCTTTTCTACAATGCTTCATTTGTTTGCAAGCCTTCTTGTCTACAATCCTGCTTGTCTACAATCCTTTTTTGATTGGAGTCCACCTTGTCGACAATCCTGCTTGTCTGCAATCCTGCTTGTCTACATTCCTGCTTGTCTACAATCCTGCTTGTCTACAAGCCTGCTTGTCTACAATCCTGCTTGTCTACAATCCTGATTGTCTACAATCCGGCTTGTCTACGACCCTGCTTGTCTACAATCCTTTTTTTCTACAAGCCTGCTTGTCTGCAGTCCTGCTTGTCTACAGTCCTGCTTGTCTACAATCCTGCTTGTCTACGATCCTGCTTGTCTACAATCCTTTTTTTCTACAATCCTGCTTGTCTACGAGCCTGCTTGTCTACAATTCTGCTGGTCTACAATACTGCTTGTCTATGATCCTGCTTGTCTACAATCCTGCTTGTCTACAATCCTGCTTGTCTACGATCCTGCTTGTCTACAATCCTTCTTTTGTTTGCATGTCTGCTTGTCTACAATCCTGCTTGTCTACAATCCTGCTTGTCTACAATCCTTTTGTTTGCAAGTCTGCTTGTCTACAATCCTGCTTGTCTACAATCCTGCTTGTCTACGATCCTGCTTGTCTACAATCCTTCTTTTGTTTGCAAGTCTGCTTGTCTACAATCCTGCTTGTCTACAATCCTGCTTGTCTACAATCCTGCTTGTCTACAGTCCTTCTTTTGTTTGCAATCCTGCTTGTCTACAATCCTGCTTGTCCACAATCCTGCTTGTCTACAATTCTGCTTGTCTACGATCCTGCTTGTTTACAATCCTGCTTGTCTACAATCCTGCTTGTCTACAATCCTGCTTGTCTACGATCCTCCTTGTCTACAATCCTTCTTTTGATTGCAATCCTGCTTGTCTACAATTCTGCTTGTCTACAAGCCTGCTTGTCTAGAATCCTGCTTGTCTACAGTCCTGCTTGTCTACACTCCCGCTTGTCTACGAGCCTGCTTGTCTACAATCCTGCTTGTCTACAATCCTGCTGTCTACAGTCCTGCTTGTCTACAATCCTGCTTGTCTACAATCCTGCTTGTCTACAATCCTGCTTGTCTACAATCCTTCATTTGTTTGCAAGCCTGCTTGTCTACAATCCTGCTTGTCTGCAATCCTTTTTTGTTTGCAATCCTGCTTGTTGACAATCTTGCTTGTCTACAAGCCTCCTTGTCTACAACCTACTTGTCTACAATCTTGCTTGCTTACAAGCCTGCTTGTCTCCAGTCCTGCTTGACTCCAGTCCTGCTTGTCTATAATCTTGCTTGTCTACAAGCCTGCTTGTCTACAGTCCTGCTTGTCTACAGTCCTGCGTATCTACTGTCCTACTTGTCTACGAGCCTGCTTGTCTACAATTCTGCTTGTCTACAATACTGCTTGTCTACGATCCTGCTTGTCTACAATCCTGATTGTCTACAATCCTGCTTGTCTACGATCCAGCTTGTCTACAATCCTTCTTTTATTTGCATGTCTGCTTGTCTAAAATCCTGCTTGTCTACAATCCATCTTTTGTTTTCAATCCTGCTTGTCTACAATGCTGCTTGTCTACAATCCTGCTTGTCTACAATCCTGCTTGTCTACAATCCTGCTTGTAACAAACCTGCTTGTCTACAATGCTGCTTATCTACAATCCTGCTTGTCTACAAATCTGCTTGTCTTCAAGCCTGCTTGTCTACAATCCTGCTTGTCTACAATTCTGCTTGTCTACAAGCCTGCTTGTCTACAATTCTGCTTGTCTACAATCCAGCTTGTCTATGATCCTGCTTGTCTACAATCCTGCTTCTCTACAATCCTGCTTGTCTACGATCCTCCTTGTCTACAATCTTTCTTTTGATTGCAATCCTGCTTGTCTACAATCCTGCTTGTCTACATTCCTGCTTGTCTACAAGGCTGCTTGTCTACAGTCCCGCTTGTCTACGAGCCTGCTTGTGTACAATCCTGCTTGCCTACAAGGCTGCTTGTCTACAATCCTGCTTGTCTACAATCTTGCTTGTCGACAAGCCTGCTTGTCTACAATCCTGCTTGTCTACAATCCTTCATTTGTTTGCAAGCCTGCTTGTCTACAGTCCTGCTTGTCTACAATCCTGCTTGTCTACAATCTTGCTTGCCTACAAGCCTGCTTGTCTACTGTCCTGCTTGTCTACATTCCTGCGTGTCTACTGTCCTACTTGTCTACGTGCCTGCTTGTCTACAATTCTGGTTGTCTACAATACTGCTTGTCTACGATCCTGCTTGTCTACATTCCTGCTTGTCTACAATCCTTCTTTCGTTTGCAAAGCCTGCTTATCTACAATCCTGCTTGTCTATAATCCTTTTTTCATTGGAGTCCTCCTTGTCGACAATCCTGCTTGTCTGCAATCCTGCTTGACTACATTCCTGCTTGTCTACAATCCTGCTTGTCTACATTCCTGCTTGTCTACAATCCTGCTTGTCTACAATCCTGCTTGTCTACAATCCTGATTGTCTACAATCCTGCTTGTCTACAATCCTGCTTGTCTACGATCCTCCTTGTCTACGATCCTTCTTTTGTTTGCAATCCTGCTTGTCTACAATTCTGCTTGTCTACAAGCCTGCTTGTCTACAATCCTGCTTGTCTACAGTCCCGTTTGTCTACGAGCCTGTTGTCTACAATCCTTTTTTTCTACAAGCCTGCCTGTCTACAGTCCTGCTTGTCTGCAGTCCTGCTTGTCTACAATCCTCCTTTTGTTTGCAAGCCTGCTTGTCTACAATCCTCCTTGTCTACAATCCTGCTTGTCTACAATCCTGCTTGTCTACAATCCTGCTTGTCTAAAATCCTGCTTGTCTACAAGCCTGCTTGTCTACAATCCTGCTTGCCTACAGTCCTGCTTGTCTACTATCCTACTTGTCTACGAGCCTGCTTGTCTACAATTCTGCTTGTCTACAATACTGCTTGTCTACGATCCTGCTTGTCTACAATCCTGCTTGTCTACAATCCTGCTTGTCTACGATCCTGCTTGTCTACAATCCTTCTTTTGTTTGCAAGTCTGCTTGTCTACAATCCTGCTTGTCTGCAATCCTGCTTGTCTACAATCCTTCTTTTGATGCAATCCTGCTTGTCTACAATCCTGCTTGTCCACAATCCTGCTTGTCTACAATTCTGCTTGTCTACGATCCTGCTTGTTTACAATCCTGCTTGTCTACAATCCTGCTTGTCTACAATCCTGCTTGTCTACAATCCTTCTTTTGATTGCAATCCTGCTTGTCTACAATCCTGCTTGTCTACAATTCTGCTTGTCTACAATCCTGCTTGTCTACATTCCTGCTTGTCTACAATCCTGCTTGTCTACAGTCCCGCTTGTCTACGAGCCTGCTTGTCCACAATCCAGCTTGTCTACAAGGCTGCTTGTCTGCAGTCCTGCTTGTCTACAATCCTTCTCATGTTTGCAATCCTGCTTGTCTACAATCCTGCTTGTCTACAATGCTTCATTTGTTTGCAAGCCTGCTTGTCTACAATCCTGCTTGTCTGCAATCCTTTTTTGTTTGCAATCCTGCTTGTTGACAATCTTGCTTGTCTACAAGCCTCCTTGTCTACAACCTACTTGTCTACAATCTTGCTTGCTTACAAGCCTGCTTGTCTCCAGTCCTGCTTGTCTCCAGTCCTGCTTGTCTACAGTCCTGCTTGTCTATAATCTTGCTTGTCTACAAGCCTGCTTGTCTACAGTCCTGCTTGTCTACAGTCCTGCGTGTCTACTGTCCTACTTGTCTACGAGCCGGCTTGTCTACAGTCCTGCTTGTCTAGAGTCCTGCTTGTCTACAATTCTGCTTGTCTACAATCCTGCTTGTCTACGATCCAGCTTGTCTACAATCATTCTTTTGTTTGCATGTCTGCTTGTCTACAATCCTGCTTGTCTACAATGCTTCTTGTCTACGAGCCTGCTTGTGTACAATCCTGCTTGTCTACAATCCTGCTTGTCTGCTATCCTTCATTTGTTTGCCAGCCTGCTTGTCTACAATCCTGCTTGCCTACAAGCCTGCTTGTCTGCTGTCCTGCTTGTCTACAGTCCTGCGTGTCTACTGTCCTACTTGTCTACGAGCCTGCTTGTCTGCAATTCTGCTTGTCTACAATACTGCTTGTCTACGATCCTGCTTGTCTACATTCCTGCTTATCTAAAATCCTTCTTTTGTTTGCAAAGCCTGCTTGTCTACAATCCTGCTTATCTACAATCCTTTTTTCATTGGAGCCCTCCTTGTCGACAATCCTGCTTGTCTACAATCCTGATTGTCTACAATCCTGCCTGTCTACAATCCTGATTGTCTACAAGCCTGCTTATCAACAGTGCTGCTTGTCTACAGTCCTGTTTGTCTACGAGCCTGTTTGTCTACAGTCCTGCTTGTCTACAGTTCTGTTTGTCTACAATCCTTTTTATCTACAAGCCTGCTTGTCTACAATCCAGCTTGTCTACAATCCTTCTTTTGTTTGCATGTCTGCTTGTCTACAATCCTGCTTGTCTACAATCCATCTTTTGTTTGCAATCCTGCTTGTCTAAAATCCTGCTTTTCTACAATGCTGCTTGTCTACAATCCTGCTTGTCTACAATTCTGCTTGTCTACAAGCCTGCTTGTCTACAATTCTGCTTGTCCACAATCCAGCTTGTCTATGATCCTGCTTGTCTACAATCCTGCTTGACTACAATCCTGCTTGTCTACGATCCTCCTTGTCTACAATCCTTCTTTTGATTGCAATTCTGCTTGTCTATAATTCTGCTTGTCTACATTCCTGCTTGTCTACAATCCTGCTTGTCTACAATCCTGCTTGTCTACGATCCTCCTTGTCTACAATCCTTCTTTTGATTGCAATCCTGCTTGTCTACAATTCTGCTTGTCTACAATCCTGCTTGTCTACATTCCTGCTTGTCTACAAGGCTGCTTGTCTACGAGCCTGCTTGTGTACAATCCTGCTTGTCTACAATCCTGCTTGTCTACAATCCTTCATTTGTTTGCCAGCCTGCTTGTCTACAATCCTGCTTGCCTACAAGCCTGCTTGTCTACTGTCCTGCTTGTCTACAGTCCTGCGTGTCTACTGTCCTACTTGTCTATGAGCCTGCTTGTCTACAATTCTGCTTGTCTACAATACTGCTTGTCTACGATCCTGCTTGTCTACATTCCTGCTTGTCTAAAATCCTTCTTTTGTTTGCAAAGCCTGCTTGTCTACAATCCTGCTTATCTACAATCCTTTTTTCATTGGAGTCCTCCTTGTCGACAATCGTGCTTGTCTACAATCCTGCTTGTCTACAATCCTGCCTGTCTACAATCCTGATTGTCTACAAGCCTGCTTGTCAACAATGCTGCTTGTCTACAGTCCTGTTTGTCTACGAGCCTGTTTGTCTACAGTCCTGCTTGTCTATAGTTCTGTTTGTCTACAATCCTTTTTATCTACAAGCCTGCTTGTCTACAATCCTGCTTGTCTACAATCCTCCTTTTGTTTGCAAGCCTACCTGTCTACAATCCTCCTTGTCAACAATCCTGCTTGTCTACAATCCTGCTTGTCTACAAGCCTGCTTGTCTACTGTCCTACTTGTCTACGAGCCTGCTTGTCTACAATTCTGCTTGTCTACAATACTGCTTGTCTACGATCCTGCTTGTCTACAATCCTGCTTGTCTACAATCCTTGTTTTGTTTGCAAGTCTGCTTGTCTAAATCCTGCTTGTCTACAATCCTGCTTGTCTACAATCCTTGTTTTGTTTGCAATCCTGCTTGTCTACAATCCTGCTTGTCCACAATCCTGCTTGTCTACGATCCTCTTTGTCTACAATCCTTCTTTTGATTGCAATCCTGCTTGTCTACAATTCTGCTTGTCTACAAGCCTGCTTGTCTACGATCCTCTTTGTCTACAATCCTTCTTTTGATTGCAATCCTGCTTGTCTACTATTCTGCTTGTCTACAATTCTGCTTGTCTACGATCCTGCTTGTTTACAATCCTGCTTGTCTACAATCCTGCTTGTCTACAATCCTGCTTGTCTACGATCCTCTTTGTCTACAATCCTTCTTTTGATTGCAATCCTGCTTGTCTACAAGGCTGCTTGTCTACATTCCTGCTTGTCTACAAGGCTGCTTGTCTACATTCCTGCTTGTCTACAAGGCTGCTTGTCTACAGTCCCGCTTGTCTACGAGCCTGCTTGTCCACAATCCAGCTTGTCTACAGGGCTGCTTGTCTGCAGTCCTGCTTGTCTACAATCCTTCTCATGTTTGCAATCCTGCTTGTCTACAATCCTGCTTGTCTACAAGCCTGCTTTTCTACAATGCTTCATTTGTTTGCAAGCCTTCTTGTCTACAATCCTGCTTGTCTGCAATCCTTTTTTGTTTGCAATCCTGCTTGTTGACAATCTTGCTTGTCTACAAGCTTCCTTGTCTACAACCTACTTGTCTACAATCTTGCTTGCTTAAAAGGCTGCTTGTCTCCAGTCCTGCTTGTCTACAGTCCTGCTTGTCTATAATCTTGCTTGTCTACAAGCCTGCTTGTCTACAGTCCTGCTTGTCTACAGTCCTGCGTGTCTACTGTCCTACTTGTCTACGAGCCGGCTTGTCTACAGTCCTGCTTGTCTACAGTCCTGCTTGTCTACAATTCTGCTTGTCTACAATACTGCTTGTCTACGATCCCGCTTGTCTACAATCCTGATTGTCTACAATACTGCTTGTCTACGATCCAGCTTGTCTACAATCCTTCTTTTGTTTGCATGTGTGCTTGTCTACAATCCTGCTTGTCTACAATCCATCTTTTGTTTGCAATTATGCTTGTCTACAATCCTGCTTGTCTACAATCCTGCTTGTCTACAATCCTGCTTGTCTACAATCCATCTTTTGTTTGAAATCCTGCTTGTCTACAATCCTGCTTGTCTACAATCCTGCTTGTCTACAATTCTGCTTGTCTACAATCCTGCTTGTCTACAATCCTGCTTGTCTACAATCCATCTTTTGTTTGCAATCCTGCTTGTCTACAATCCTGCTTGTCTACGAGCCTGCTTGTCTACAATTCTGCTTGTCTACAATACTGCTTGTCTAAGATCCTGCTTGTCTACAATCCTGCTTGTCTACAATCCTGCTTGTCTACAATCCTTCGTTTGTTTGCAAGTCTGCTTGTCTAAATCCTGCTTGTCTACAATCCTGCTTGTCTACAATCCTTCTTTTGTTTGCAATCCTGCTTGTCTACAATCCTGTTTGTCCACAATCCTGCTTGTCTACGATCCTCTTTGTCTACAATCCTTCTTTTGATTGCAATCCTGCTTGTCTACAATTCTGCTTGGCTACAAGCCGGCTTGTCTACGATCCTCTTTGTCTACAATCCTTCTTTTGATTGCAATCCTGCTTGTCTACTATTCTGCTTGTCTACAATTCTGCTTGTCTACGATCCTGCTTGTTTACAATCCTGCTTGTCTACAATCCTGCTTGTCTACAATCCTGCTTGTCTACGATCCTCTTTGTCTACAATCCTTCTTTTGATTGCAATCCTGCTTGTCTACAAGGCTGCTTGTCTACATTCCTGCTTGTCTACAAGGCTGCTTGTCTACAGTCCCGCTTGTCTACGAGCCTGCTTGTCCACAATCCAGCTTGTCTACAGGGCTGCTTGTCTGCTGTCCTGCTTGTCTACAATCCTTCTCATGTTTGCAATCCTGATTGTCTACAATCCTGCTTGTCTACAAGCCTGCTTTTCTACAATGCTTCATTTGTTTGCAAGCCTGCTTGTCTACAATGCTGCTTGTCTGCAATCCTTTTTTGTTTGCAATCCTGCTTGTTGACAATCTTGCTTGTCTACAAGCTTCCTTGTCTACAACCTACTTGTCTACAATCTTGCTTGCTTACAAGCCTGCTTGTCTCCAGTCCTGCTTGTCTACAGTCCTGCTTGTCCATAATCTTGCTTGTCTACAAGCCTGCTTGTCTACAGTCCTGCGTGTCTACTGTCCTACTTGTCTACGAGCCGGCTTGTCTACAGTCCTGCTTGTCTACAGTCCTGCTTGTCTACAATTCTGCTTGTCTACAATACTGCTTGTCTACGATCCTGCTTGTCTACAATCCTGATTGTCTACAATACTGCTTGTCTACGATCCAGCTTGTCTACAATCCTTCTTTTGTTTGCATGTCTGCTTGTCTACAATCCTGCTATTCTACAATCCATCTTTTGTTTGCAATCCTGCTTGTCTACAATCCTGCTTGTCTACAATCCTGCTTGTCTACAATCCTGCTTGTCTACAATCCATCTTTTGTTTGAAATCCTGCTTGTCTACAATCCTGCTTGTCTACAATCCTGCTTGTCTACAATTCTGCTTGTCTACAATCCTGCTTGTCTACAATCCTGCTTGTCTACAATCCATCTTTTGTTTGCAATCCTGCTTGTCTACAATCCTGCTTGTCTACGAGCCTGCTTGTCTACAATTCTGCTTGTCTACAATACTGCTTGTCTAAGATCCTGCTTGTCTACAATCCTGCTTGTCTACAATCCTGCTTGTCTACAATCCTTCGTTTGTTTGCAAGTCTGCTTGTCTAAATCCTGCTTGTCTACAATCCTGCTTGTCTACAATCCTTCTTTTGTTTGCAATCCTGCTTGTCTACAATCCTGTTTGTCCACAATCCTGCTTGTCTACGATCCTCTTTGTCTACAATCCTTCTTTTGATTGCAATCCTGCTTGTCTACAATTCTGCTTGGCTACAAGCCGGCTTGTCTACGATCCTCTTTGTCTACAATCCTTCTTTTGATTGCAATCCTGCTTGTCTACTATTCTGCTTGTCTACAATTCTGCTTGTCTACGATCCTGCTTGTTTACAATCCTGCTTGTCTACAATCCTGCTTGTCTACAATCCTGCTTGTCTACGATCCTCTTTGTCTACAATCCTTCTTTTGATTGCAATCCTGCTTGTCTACAAGGCTGCTTGTCTACATTCCTGCTTGTCTACAAGGCTGCTTGTCTACAGTCCCGCTTGTCTACGAGCCTGCTTGTCCACAATCCAGCTTGTCTACAGGGCTGCTTGTCTGCTGTCCTGCTTGTCTACAATCCTTCTCATGTTTGCAATCCTGATTGTCTACAATCCTGCTTGTCTACAAGCCTGCTTTTCTACAATGCTTCATTTGTTTGCAAGCCTGCTTGTCTACAATGCTGCTTGTCTGCAATCCTTTTTTGTTTGCAATCCTGCTTGTTGACAATCTTGCTTGTCTACAAGCTTCCTTGTCTACAACCTACTTGTCTACAATCTTGCTTGCTTACAAGCCTGCTTGTCTCCAGTCCTGCTTGTCTACAGTCCTGCTTGTCCATAATCTTGCTTGTCTACAAGCCTGCTTGTCTACAGTCCTGCGTGTCTACTGTCCTACTTGTCTACGAGCCGGCTTGTCTACAGTCCTGCTTGTCTACAGTCCTGCTTGTCTACAATTCTGCTTGTCTACAATACTGCTTGTCTACGATCCTGCTTGTCTACAATCCTGATTGTCTACAATACTGCTTGTCTACGATCCAGCTTGTCTACAATCCTTCTTTTGTTTGCATGTCTGCTTGTCTACAATCCTGCTATTCTACAATCCATCTTTTGTTTGCAATCCTGCTTGTCTACAATCCTGCTTGTCTACAATCCTGCTTGTCTACAATGCTGCTTGTCTACAATCCTGCTTGTCTACAATCCATCTTTTGTTTGAAATCCTGCTTGTCTACAATCCTGCTTGTCTACAATCCTGCTTGTCTACAATGCTGCTTGTCTACAATCCTGCTTGTCTACAATCCTGCTTGTCTACAATCCATCTTTTGTTTGCAATCCTGCTTGTCTACAATCCTGCTTGTCTACAATCCTGCTTGTCTAAAATGCTGCTTGTCTATAATCCTGCTTGTCTACAATCCATCTTTTGTTTGCAATCCTGCTTGTCTACAATCCTGCTTGTCTACAATCCTGCTTGTCTACAATCCTGCTTGTCTACTATTCTGCTTGTCTACAAGCCTGCTTGTCTACAATTCTGCTTGTCTACAATCCTGCTTGTCTATGATCCTGCTTGTCTACAATCCTGCTTGTCTACAATCCTGCTTGTCTACGATCCTCCTTGTCTACAATCCTTCTTTTGATTGCAATCCTGCTTGTCTACAATTCTGCTTGTCTACGAGCCTGCTTGTGTACAATCCTGCTTGCCTACAAGGCTGCTTGTCTACAGTCCCGCTTGTCTACGAGCCTGCTTGTGTACAATCCTGCTTGCCTACAAGGCTGCATGTCTACAATCCTGCTTGTCTACAATCCTGCTTGTCGACAAGCAGGATTGTCTACAATCCTGCTTGTCTACAATCCTCCATTTGTTTGCAAGCCTGCTTGTCTACAATCCTGCTTGTCTACAATCTTGCTTGTCTACTGTCCTGCTTGTCTACAGTCCTGCGTGTCTACTGTCCTACTTGTCTACGAGCCTGCTTGTCTACAATTCTGCTTGTCTACAATACTGCTTGTCTACGATCCTGCTTGTCTACAATCCTGCTTGTCTACAATCCTTTTTTTCTACAATCCTGCTTGTCTACGAGCCTGCTTGTCTACAATTCTGCTGGTCTACAATACTGCTTGTCTATGATCCTGCTTGTCTACAGTCCTGCTTGTCTACAGTCCTGCTTGTCTATGAACCTGCTTGTCTACAATTCTGCTTGTCTACAATACTGCTTGTCTACGATCCTGCTTGTCTACAATCCTGCTTGTCTACAATCCTGCTTGTCTACGATCCTGCTTGTCTACAATCCTTTTTTTGTTTGCAAGTCTGCTTGTCTACAATCCTGCTTGTCTACAATCCTGCTTCTCTACGATCCTCTTTGTCTACAATCCTTCTTTTGATTGCAATCCTGCTTGTCTACAAGGCTGCTTGTCTACATTCCTGCTTGTCTACAAGGCTGCTTGTCTACATTCCTGCTTGTCTACAAGGCTGCTTGTCTACAGTCCCGCTTGTCTACGAGCCTGCTTGTCCACAATCCAGCTTGTCTACAGGGCTGCTTGTCTGCAGTCCTGCTTGTCTACAATCCTTCTCATGTTTGCAATCCTGCTTGTCTACAATCCTGCTTGTCTACAAGCCTGCTTTTCTACAATGCTTCATTTGTTTGCAAGCCTTCTTGTCTACAATCCTGCTTGTCTACAATCCTTTTTTGATTGGAGTCCACCTTGTCGACAATCCTGCTTGTCTGCAATCCTGCTTGTCTACATTCCTGCTTGTCTACAATCCTGCTTGTCTACAAGCCTGCTTGTCTACAATCCTGCTTGTCTACAATCCTGATTGTCTACAATCCGGCTTGTCTACGACCCTGCTTGTCTACAATCCTTTTTTTCTACAAGCCTGCTTGTCTGCAGTCCTGCTTGTCTACAGTCCTGCTTGTCTACAATCCTGCTTGTCTACAAGGCTGCTTGTCTACATTCCTGCTTGTCTACAAGGCTGCTTGTCTACAGTCCCGCTTGTCTACGAGCCTGCTTGTCCACAATCCAGCTTGTCTACAGGGCTGCTTGTCTGCAGTCCTGCTTGTCTACAATCCTTCTCATGTTTGCAATCCTGCTTGTCTACAATCCTGCTTGTCTACAAGCCTGCTTTTCTACAATGCTTCATTTGTTTGCAAGCCTTCTTGTCTACAATCCTGCTTGTCTACAATCCTTTTTTGATTGGAGTCCACCTTGTCGACAATCCTGCTTGTCTGCAATCCTGCTTGTCTACATTCCTGCTTGTCTACAATCCTGCTTGTCTACAAGCCTGCTTGTCTACAATCCTGCTTGTCTACAATCCTGATTGTCTACAATCCGGCTTGTCTACGACCCTGCTTGTCTACAATCCTTTTTTTCTACAAGCCTGCTTGTCTGCAGTCCTGCTTGTCTACAGTCCTGCTTGTCTACAATCCTGCTTGTCTACGATCCTGCTTGTCTACAATCCTTTTTTTCTACAATCCTGCTTGTCTACGAGCCTGCTTGTCTACAATTCTGCTGGTCTACAATACTGCTTGTCTATGATCCTGCTTGTCTACAATCCTGCTTGTCTACAATCCTGCTTGTCTACGATCCTGCTTGTCTACAATCCTTCTTTTGTTTGCATGTCTGCTTGTCTACAATCCTGCTTGTCTACAATCCTGCTTGTCTACAATCCTTTTGTTTGCAAGTCTGCTTGTCTACAATCCTGCTTGTCTACAATCCTGCTTGTCTACGATCCTGCTTGTCTACAATCCTTCTTTTGTTTGCAAGTCTGCTTGTCTACAATCCTGCTTGTCTACAATCCTGCTTGTCTACAATCCTGCTTGTCTACAGTCCTTCTTTTGTTTGCAATCCTGCTTGTCTACAATCCTGCTTGTCCACAATCCTGCTTGTCTACAATTCTGCTTGTCTACGATCCTGCTTGTTTACAATCCTGCTTGTCTACAATCCTGCTTGTCTACAATCCTGCTTGTCTACGATCCTCCTTGTCTACAATCCTTCTTTTGATTGCAATCCTGCTTGTCTACAATTCTGCTTGTCTACAAGCCTGCTTGTCTAGAATCCTGCTTGTCTACAGTCCTGCTTGTCTACACTCCCGCTTGTCTACGAGCCTGCTTGTCTACAATCCTGCTTGTCTACAATCCTGCTTGTCTGCAGTCCTGCTTGTCTACAATCCTTCTCATGTTTGCAATCCTGCTGTCTACAGTCCTGCTTGTCTACAATCCTGCTTGTCTACAATCCTGCTTGTCTACAATCCTGCTTGTCTACAATCCTTCATTTGTTTGCAAGCCTGCTTGTCTACAATCCTGCTTGTCTGCAATCCTTTTTTGTTTGCAATCCTGCTTGTTGACAATCTTGCTTGTCTACAAGCCTCCTTGTCTACAACCTACTTGTCTACAATCTTGCTTGCTTACAAGCCTGCTTGTCTCCAGTCCTGCTTGACTCCAGTCCTGCTTGTCTATAATCTTGCTTGTCTACAAGCCTGCTTGTCTACAGTCCTGCTTGTCTACAGTCCTGCATATCTACTGTCCTACTTGTCTACGAGCCTGCTTGTCTACAATTCTGCTTGTCTACAATACTGCTTGTCTACGATCCTGCTTGTCTACAATCCTGATTGTCTACAATCCTGCTTGTCTACGATCCAGCTTGTCTACAATCCTTCTTTTATTTGCATGTCTGCTTGTCTAAAATCCTGCTTGTCTACAATCCATCTTTTGTTTTCAATCCTGCTTGTCTACAATGCTGCTTGTCTACAATCCTGCTTGTCTACAATCCTGCTTGTCTACAATCCTGCTTGTCTACAATCCTGCTTGTCTACAATGCTGCTTATCTACAATCCTGCTTGTCTACAAATCTGCTTGTCTTCAAGCCTGCTTGTCTACAATCCTGCTTGTCTACAATTCTGCTTGTCTACAAGCCTGCTTGTCTACAATTCTGCTTGTCTACAATCCAGCTTGTCTATGATCCTGCTTGTCTACAATCCTGCTTCTCTACAATCCTGCTTGTCTACGATCCTCCTTGTCTACAATCTTTCTTTTGATTGCAATCCTGCTTGTCTACAATCCTGCTTGTCTACATTCCTGCTTGTCTACAAGGCTGCTTGTCTACAGTCCCGCTTGTCTACGAGCCTGCTTGTGTACAATCCTGCTTGCCTACAAGGCTGCTTGTCTACAATCCTGCTTGTCTACAATCTTGCTTGTCGACAAGCCTGCTTGTCTACAATCCTGCTTGTCTACAATCCTTCATTTGTTTGCAAGCCTGCTTGTCTACAGTCCTGCTTGTCTACAATCCTGCTTGTCTACAATCTTGCTTGCCTACAAGCCTGCTTGTCTACTGTCCTGCTTGTCTACATTCCTGCGTGTCTACTGTCCTACTTGTCTACGTGCCTGCTTGTCTACAATTCTGGTTGTCTACAATACTGCTTGTCTACGATCCTGCTTGTCTACATTCCTGCTTGTCTACAATCCTTCTTTCGTTTGCAAAGCCTGCTTATCTACAATCCTGCTTGTCTATAATCCTTTTTTCATTGGAGTCCTCCTTGTCGACAATCCTGCTTGTCTGCAATCCTGCTTGTCTACATTCCTGCTTGTCTACAATCCTGCTTGTCTACATTCCTGCTTGTCTACAATCCTGCTTGTCTACAATCCTGCTTGTCTACAATCCTGATTGTCTACAATCCTGCTTGTCTACAATCCTGCTTGTCTACGATCCTCCTTGTCTACGATCCTTCTTTTGTTTGCAATCCTGCTTGTCTACAATTCTGCTTGTCTACAAGCCTGCTTGTCTACAATCCTGCTTGTCTACAGTCCCGTTTGCCTACGAGCCTGTTGTCTACAATCCTTTTTTTCTACAAGCCAGCCTGTCTACAGTCCTGCTTGTCTGCAGTCCTGCTTGTCTACAATCCTCCTTTTGTTTGCAAGCCTGCTTGTCTACAATCCTCCTTGTCTACAATCCTGCTTGTCTACAATCCTGCTTGTCTACAATCCTGCTTGTCTAAAATCCTGCTTGTCTACAAGCCTGCTTGTCTACAATCCTGCTTGTCTACAGTCCTGCTTGTCTACTATCCTACTTGTCTACGAGCCTGCTTGTCTACAATTCTGCTTGTCTACAATACTGCTTGTCTACGATCCTGCTTGTCTACAATCCTGCTTGTCTACAATCCTGCTTGTCTACGATCCTGCTTGTCTACAATCCTTCTTTTGTTTGCAAGTCTGCTTGTCTACAATCCTGCTTGTCTGCAATCCTGCTTGTCTACAATCCTTCTTTTGTTTGCAATCCTGCTTGTCTACAATCCTGCTTGTCCACAATCCTGCTTGTCTACAATTCTGCTTGTCTACGATCCTGCTTGTTTACAATCCTGCTTGTCTACAATCCTGCTTGTCTACAATCCTGCTTGTCTACAATCCTTCTTTTGATTGCAATCCTGCTTGTCTACAATCCTGCTTGTCTACAATTCTGCTTGTCTACAAGCCTGCTTGTCTACATTCCTGCTTGTCTACAATCCTGCTTGTCTACAGTCCCGCTTGTCTACGAGCCTGCTTGTCCACAATCCAGCTTGTCTACAAGGCTGCTTGTCTGCAGTCCTGCTTGTCTACAATCCTTCTCATGTTTGCAATCCTGCTTGTCTACAATCCTGCTTGTCTACAATGCTTCATTTGTTTGCAAGCCTGCTTGTCTACAATCCTGCTTGTCTGCAATCCTTTTTTGTTTGCAATCCTGCTTGTTGACAATCTTGCTTGTCTACAAGCCTCCTTGTCTACAACCTACTTGTCTACAATCTTGCTTGCTTACAAGCCTGCTTGTCTCCAGTCCTGCTTGTCTCCAGTCCTGCTTGTCTACAGTCCTGCTTGTCTATAATCTTGCTTGTCTACAAGCCTGCTTGTCTACAGTCCTGCTTGTCTACAGTCCTGCGTGTCTACTGTCCTACTTGTCTACGAGCCGGCTTGTCTACAGTCCTGCTTGTCTAGAGTCCTGCTTGTCTACAATTCTGCTTGTCTACAATCCTGCTTGTCTACGATCCAGCTTGTCTACAATCATTCTTTTGTTTGCATGTCTGCTTGTCTACAATCCTGCTTGTCTACAATGCTTCTTGTCTACAAGCCTGCTTGTCTACAATCCTGCTTGTCTACAATCCAGCTTGTCTATGATCCTGCTTGTCTACAATCCTGCTTGTCTACAATCCTGCTTGTCTAAGATCCTGCTTGTCTACAATCCTGCTTGTCTACAATCCTGCTTGTCTACAATCCTTCGTTTGTTTGCAAGTCTGCTTGTCTAAATCCTGCTTGTCTACAATCCTGCTTGTCTACAATCCTTCTTTTGTTTGCAATCCTGCTTGTCTACAATCCTGTTTGTCCACAATCCTGCTTGTCTACGATCCTCTTTGTCTACAATCCTTCTTTTGATTGCAATCCTGCTTGTCTACAATTCTGCTTGGCTACAAGCCGGCTTGTCTACGATCCTCTTTGTCTACAATCCTTCTTTTGATTGCAATCCTGCTTGTCTACTATTCTGCTTGTCTACAATTCTGCTTGTCTACGATCCTGCTTGTTTACAATCCTGCTTGTCTACAATCCTGCTTGTCTACAATCCTGCTTGTCTACGATCCTCTTTGTCTACAATCCTTCTTTTGATTGCAATCCTGCTTGTCTACAAGGCTGCTTGTCTACATTCCTGCTTGTCTACAAGGCTGCTTGTCTACAGTCCCGCTTGTCTACGAGCCTGCTTGTCCACAATCCAGCTTGTCTACAGGGCTGCTTGTCTGCAGTCCTGCTTGTCTACAATCCTTCTCATGTTTGCAATCCTGCTTGTCTACAATCCTGCTTGTCTACAAGCCTGCTTTTCTACAATGCTTCATTTGTTTGCAAGCCTGCTTGTCTACAATGCTGCTTGTCTGCAATCCTTTTTTGTTTGCAATCCTGCTTGTTGACAATCTTGCTTGTCTACAAGCTTCCTTGTCTACAACCTACTTGTCTACAATCTTGCTTGCTTACAAGCCTGCTTGTCTCCAGTCCTGCTTGTCTACAGTCCTGCTTGTCTATAATCTTGCTTGTCTACAAGCCTGCTTGTCTACAGTCCTGCGTGTCTACTGTCCTACTTGTCTACGAGCCGGCTTGTCTACAGTCCTGCTTGTCTACAGTCCTGCTTGTCTACAATTCTGCTTGTCTACAATACTGCTTGTCTACGATCCTGCTTGTCTACAATCCTGATTGTCTACAATACTGCTTGTCTACGATCCAGCTTGTCTACAATCCTTCTTTTGTTTCCATGTCTGCTTGTCTACAATCCTGCTATTCTACAATCCATCTTTTGTTTGCAATCCTGCTTGTCTACAATGCTGCTTGTCTACAATCCTGCTTGTCTACAATCCATCTTTTGTTTGAAATCCTGCTTGTCTACAATCCTGCTTGTCTACAATCCTGCTTGTCTACAATGCTGCTTGTCTACAATCCTGCTTGTCTACAATCCTGCTTGTCTACAATCCATCTTTTGTTTGCAATCCTGCTTGTCTACAATCCTGCTTGTCTACAATCCTGCTTGTCTAAAATGCTGCTTGTCTATAATCCTGCTTGTCTACAATCCATCTTTTGTTTGCAATCCTGCTTGTCTACAATCCTGCTTGTCTACAATCCTGCTTGTCTACAATCCTGCTTGTCTACTATTCTGCTTGTCTACAAGCCTGCTTGTCTACAATTCTGCTTGTCTACAATCCTGCTTGTCTATGATCCTGCTTGTCTACAATCCTGCTTGTCTACAATCCTGCTTGTCTACGATCCTCCTTGTCTACAATCCTTCTTTTGATTGCAATCCTGCTTGTCTACAATTCTGCTTGTCTACGAGCCTGCTTGTGTACAATCCTGCTTGCCTACAAGGCTGCTTGTCTACAGTCCCGCTTGTCTACGAGCCTGCTTGTGTACAATCCTGCTTGCCTACAAGGCTGCTTGTCTACAATCCTGCTTGTCTACAATCCTGCTTGTCGACAAGCAGGATTGTCTACAATCCTGCTTGTCTACAATCCTTCATTTGTTTGCAAGCCTGCTTGTCTACAATCCTGCTTGTCTACAATCTTGCTTGTCTACTGTCCTGCTTGTCTACAGTCCTGCGTGTCTACTGTCCTACTTGTCTACGAGCCTGCTTGTCTACAATTCTGCTTGTCTACAATACTGCTTGTCTACGATCCTGCTTGTCTACAATCCTGCTTGTCTACAATCCTGCTTGTCTATGATCCTGCTTGTCTACAATCCTTTTTTTGTTTGCAAGTCTGCTTGTCTACAATCCTGCTTGTCTACAATCCTGCTTCTCTACGATCCTCTTTGTCTACAATCCTTCTTTTGATTGCAATCCTGCTTGTCTACAAGGCTGCTTGTCTACATTCCTGCTTGTCTACAAGGCTGCTTGTCTACATTCCTGCTTGTCTACAAGGCTGCTTGTCTACAGTCCCGCTTGTCTACGAGCCTGCTTGTCCACAATCCAGCTTGTCTACAGGGCTGCTTGTCTGCAGTCCTGCTTGTCTACGAGCCTGCTTGTGTACAATCCTGCTTGCCTACAAGGCTGCTTGTCTACAATACTGCTTGTCTACAATCCTGCTTGTCGACAAGCAGGATTGTCTACAATCCTGCTTGTCTACAATCCTTCATTTGTTTGCAAGCCTGCTTGTCTACAATCCTGCTTGTCTACAATCTTGCTTGTCTACTGTCCTGCTTGTCTACAGTCCTGCGTGTCTACTGTCCTACTTGTCTACGAGCCTGCTTGTCTACAATTCTGCTTGTCTACAATACTGCTTGTCTACGATCCTGCTTGTCTACAATCCTGCTTGTCTACAATCCTGCTTGTCTACGATCCTGCTTGTCTACAATCCTTTTTTTGTTTGCAAGTCTGCTTGTCTACAATCCTGCTTGTCTACAATCCTGCTTCTCTACGATCCTCTTTGTCTACAATCCTTCTTTTGATTGCAATCCTGCTTGTCTACAAGGCTGCTTGTCTACATTCCTGCTTGTCTACAAGGCTGCTTGTCTACATTCCTGCTTGTCTACAAGGCTGCTTGTCTACAGTCCCGCTTGTCTACGAGCCTGCTTGTCCACAATCCAGCTTGTCTACAGGGCTGCTTGTCTGCAGTCCTGCTTGTCTACAATCCTTCTCATGTTTGCAATCCTGCTTGTCTACAATCCTGCTTGTCTACAAGCCTGCTTTTCTACAATGCTTCATTTGTTTGCAAGCCTTCTTGTCTACAATCCTGCTTGTCTACAATCCTTTTTTGATTGGAGTCCACCTTGTCGACAATCCTGCTTGTCTGCAATCCTGCTTGTCTACATTCCTGCTTGTCTACAATCCTGCTTGTCTACAAGCCTGCTTGTCTACAATCCTGCTTGTCTACAATCCTGATTGTCTACAATCCGGCTTGTCTACGACCCTGCTTGTCTACAATCCTTTTTTTCTACAAGCCTGCTTGTCTGCAGTCCTGCTTGTCTACAGTCCTGCTTGTCTACAATCCTGCTTGTCTACAAGGCTGCTTGTCTACATTCCTGCTTGTCTACAAGGCTGCTTGTCTACAGTCCCGCTTGTCTACGAGCCTGCTTGTCCACAATCCAGCTTGTCTACAGGGCTGCTTGTCTGCAGTCCTGCTTGTCTACAATCCTTCTCATGTTTGCAATCCTGCTTGTCTACAATCCTGCTTGTCTACAAGCCTGCTTTTCTACAATGCTTCATTTGTTTGCAAGCCTTCTTGTCTACAATCCTGCTTGTCTACAATCCTTTTTTGATTGGAGTCCACCTTGTCGACAATCCTGCTTGTCTGCAATCCTGCTTGTCTACATTCCTGCTTGTCTACAATCCTGCTTGTCTACAAGCCTGCTTGTCTACAATCCTGCTTGTCTACAATCCTGATTGTCTACAATCCGGCTTGTCTACGACCCTGCTTGTCTACAATCCTTTTTTTCTACAAGCCTGCTTGTCTGCAGTCCTGCTTGTCTACAGTCCTGCTTGTCTACAATCCTGCTTGTCTACGATCCTGCTTGTCTACAATCCTTTTTTTCTACAATCCTGCTTGTCTACGAGCCTGCTTGTCTACAATTCTGCTGGTCTACAATACTGCTTGTCTATGATCCTGCTTGTCTACAATCCTGCTTGTCTACAATCCTGCTTGTCTACGATCCTGCTTGTCTACAATCCTTCTTTTGTTTGCATGTCTGCTTGTCTACAATCCTGCTTGTCTACAATCCTGCTTGTCTACAATCCTTTTGTTTGCAAGTCTGCTTGTCTACAATCCTGCTTGTCTACAATCCTGCTTGTCTACGATCCTGCTTGTCTACAATCCTTCTTTTGTTTGCAAGTCTGCTTGTCTACAATCCTGCTTGTCTACAATCCTGCTTGTCTACAATCCTGCTTGTCTACAGTCCTTCTTTTGTTTGCAATCCTGCTTGTCTACAATCCTGCTTGTCCACAATCCTGCTTGTCTACAATTCTGCTTGTCTACGATCCTGCTTGTTTACAATCCTGCTTGTCTACAATCCTGCTTGTCTACAATCCTGCTTGTCTACGATCCTCCTTGTCTACAATCCTTCTTTTGATTGCAATCCTGCTTGTCTACAATCCTGCTTCTCTACGATCCTCTTTGTCTACAATCCTTCTTTTGATTGCAATCCTGCTTGTCTACAAGGCTGCTTGTCTACATTCCTGCTTGTCTACAAGGCTGCTTGTCTACATTCCTGCTTGTCTACAAGGCTGCTTGTCTACAGTCCCGCTTGTCTACGAGCCTGCTTGTCCACAATCCAGCTTGTCTACAGGGCTGCTTGTCTGCAGTCCTGCTTGTCTACGAGCCTGCTTGTGTACAATCCTGCTTGCCTACAAGGCTGCTTGTCTACAATACTGCTTGTCTACAATCCTGCTTGTCGACAAGCAGGATTGTCTACAATCCTGCTTGTCTACAATCCTTCATTTGTTTGCAAGCCTGCTTGTCTACAATCCTGCTTGTCTACAATCTTGCTTGTCTACTGTCCTGCTTGTCTACAGTCCTGCGTGTCTACTGTCCTACTTGTCTACGAGCCTGCTTGTCTACAATTCTGCTTGTCTACAATACTGCTTGTCTACGATCCTGCTTGTCTACAATCCTGCTTGTCTACAATCCTGCTTGTCTACGATCCTGCTTGTCTACAATCCTTTTTTTGTTTGCAAGTCTGCTTGTCTACAATCCTGCTTGTCTACAATCCTGCTTCTCTACGATCCTCTTTGTCTACAATCCTTCTTTTGATTGCAATCCTGCTTGTCTACAAGGCTGCTTGTCTACATTCCTGCTTGTCTACAAGGCTGCTTGTCTACATTCCTGCTTGTCTACAAGGCTGCTTGTCTACAGTCCCGCTTGTCTACGAGCCTGCTTGTCCACAATCCAGCTTGTCTACAGGGCTGCTTGTCTGCAGTCCTGCTTGTCTACAATCCTTCTCATGTTTGCAATCCTGCTTGTCTACAATCCTGCTTGTCTACAAGCCTGCTTTTCTACAATGCTTCATTTGTTTGCAAGCCTTCTTGTCTACAATCCTGCTTGTCTACAATCCTTTTTTGATTGGAGTCCACCTTGTCGACAATCCTGCTTGTCTGCAATCCTGCTTGTCTACATTCCTGCTTGTCTACAATCCTGCTTGTCTACAAGCCTGCTTGTCTACAATCCTGCTTGTCTACAATCCTGATTGTCTACAATCCGGCTTGTCTACGACCCTGCTTGTCTACAATCCTTTTTTTCTACAAGCCTGCTTGTCTGCAGTCCTGCTTGTCTACAGTCCTGCTTGTCTACAATCCTGCTTGTCTACAAGGCTGCTTGTCTACATTCCTGCTTGTCTACAAGGCTGCTTGTCTACAGTCCCGCTTGTCTACGAGCCTGCTTGTCCACAATCCAGCTTGTCTACAGGGCTGCTTGTCTGCAGTCCTGCTTGTCTACAATCCTTCTCATGTTTGCAATCCTGCTTGTCTACAATCCTGCTTGTCTACAAGCCTGCTTTTCTACAATGCTTCATTTGTTTGCAAGCCTTCTTGTCTACAATCCTGCTTGTCTACAATCCTTTTTTGATTGGAGTCCACCTTGTCGACAATCCTGCTTGTCTGCAATCCTGCTTGTCTACATTCCTGCTTGTCTACAATCCTGCTTGTCTACAAGCCTGCTTGTCTACAATCCTGCTTGTCTACAATCCTGATTGTCTACAATCCGGCTTGTCTACGACCCTGCTTGTCTACAATCCTTTTTTTCTACAAGCCTGCTTGTCTGCAGTCCTGCTTGTCTACAGTCCTGCTTGTCTACAATCCTGCTTGTCTACGATCCTGCTTGTCTACAATCCTTTTTTTCTACAATCCTGCTTGTCTACGAGCCTGCTTGTCTACAATTCTGCTGGTCTACAATACTGCGTGTCTATGATCCTGCTTGTCTACAATCCTGCTTGTCTACAATCCTGCTTGTCTACGATCCTGCTTGTCTACAATCCTTCTTTTGTTTGCATGTCTGCTTGTCTACAATCCTGCTTGTCTACAATCCTGCTTGTCTACAATCCTTTTGTTTGCAAGTCTGCTTGTCTACAATCCTGCTTGTCTACAATCCTGCTTGTCTACGATCCTGCTTGTCTACAATCCTTCTTTTGTTTGCAAGTCTGCTTGTCTACAATCCTGCTTGTCTACAATCCTGCTTGTCTACAATCCTGCTTGTCTACAGTCCTTCTTTTGTTTGCAATCCTGCTTGTCTACAATCCTGCTTGTCCACAATCCTGCTTGTCTACAATTCTGCTTGTCTACGATCCTGCTTGTTTACAATCCTGCTTGTCTACAATCCTGCTTGTCTACAATCCTGCTTGTCTACGATCCTCCTTGTCTACAATCCTTCTTTTGATTGCAATCCTGCTTGTCTACAATTCTGCTTGTCTACAAGCCTGCTTGTCTAGAATCCTGCTTGTCTACAGTCCTGCTTGTCTACACTCCCGCTTGTCTACGAGCCTGCTTGTCTACAATCCTGCTTGTCTACAATCCTGCTTGTCTGCAGTCCTGCTTGTCTACAATCCTTCTCATGTTTGCAATCCTGCTGTCTACAGTCCTGCTTGTCTACAATCCTGCTTGTCTACAATCCTGCTTGTCTACAATCCTGCTTGTCTACAATCCTTCATTTGTTTGCAAGCCTGCTTGTCTACAATCCTGCTTGTCTGCAATCCTTTTTTGTTTGCAATCCTGCTTGTTGACAATCTTGCTTGTCTACAAGCCTCCTTGTCTACAACCTACTTGTCTACAATCTTGCTTGCTTACAAGCCTGCTTGTCTCCAGTCCTGCTTGACTCCAGTCCTGCTTGTCTATAATCTTGCTTGTCTACAAGCCTGCTTGTCTACAGTCCTGCTTGTCTACAGTCCTGCGTATCTACTGTCCTACTTGTCTACGAGCCTGCTTGTCTACAATTCTGCTTGTCTACAATACTGCTTGTCTACGATCCTGCTTGTCTACAATCCTGATTGTCTACAATCCTGCTTGTCTACGATCCAGCTTGTCTACAATCCTTCTTTTATTTGCATGTCTGCTTGTCTAAAATCCTGCTTGTCTACAATCCATCTTTTGTTTTCAATCCTGCTTGTCTACAATGCTGCTTGTCTACAATCCTGCTTGTCTATAATCCTGCTTGTCTACAATGCTGCTTATCTACAATCCTGCTTGTCTACAAATCTGCTTGTCTTCAAGCCTGCTTGTCTACAATCCTGCTTGTCTACAATTCTGCTTGTCTACAAGCCTGCTTGTCTACAATTCTGCTTGTCTACAATCCAGCTTGTCTATGATCCTGCTTGTCTACAATCCTGCTTCTCTACAATCCTGCTTGTCTACGATCCTCCTTGTCTACAATCTTTCTTTTGATTGCAATCCTGCTTGTCTACAATCCTGCTTGTCTACATTCCTGCTTGTCTACAAGGCTGCTTGTCTACAGTCCCGCTTGTCTACAATCTTGCTTGTCGACAAGCCTGCTTGTCTACAATCCTGCTTGTCTACAATCCTTCATTTGTTTGCAAGCCTGCTTGTCTACAATCCTGCTTGTCTACAATCCTGCTTGTCTACAATCTTGCTTGCCTACAAGCCTGCTTGTCTACTGTCCTGCTTGTCTACATTCCTGCGTGTCTACTGTCCTACTTGTCTACGTGCCTGCTTGTCTACAATTCTGGTTGTCTACAATACTGCTTGTCTACGATCCTGCTTGTCTACATTCCTGCTTGTCTACAATCCTTCTTTCGTTTGCAAAGCCTGCTTATCTACAATCCTGCTTGTCTATAATCCTTTTTTCATTGGAGTCCTCCTTGTCGACAATCCTGCTTGTCTGCAATCCTGCTTGTCTACATTCCTGCTTGTCTACAATCCTGCTTGTCTACATTCCTGCTTGTCTACAATCCTGCTTGTCTACAATCCTGCTTGTCTACAATCCTGATTGTCTACAATCCTGCTTGTCTACAATCCTGCTTGTCTACGATCCTCCTTGTCTACGATCCTTCTTTTGTTTGCAATCCTGCTTGTCTACAATTCTGCTTGTCTACAAGCCTGCTTGTCTACAATCCTGCTTGTCTACAGTCCCGTTTGTCTACGAGCCTGTTGTCTACAATCCTTTTTTTCTACAAGCCTGCCTGTCTACAGTCCTGCTTGTCTGCAGTCCTGCTTGTCTACAATCCTCCTTTTGTTTGCAAGCCTGCTTGTCTACAATCCTCCTTGTCTACAATCCTGCTTGTCTACAATCCTGCTTGTCTACAATCCTGCTTGTCTAAAATCCTGCTTGTCTACAAGCCTGCTTGTCTACAATCCTGCTTGTCTACAGTCCTGCTTGTATACTATCCTACTTGTCTACGAGCCTGCTTGTCTACAATTCTGCTTGTCTACAATACTGCTTGTCTACGATCCTGCTTGTCTACAATCCTGCTTGTCTACGATCCTGCTTGTCTACAATCCTTCTTTTGTTTGCAAGTCTGCTTGTCTACAATCCTGCTTGTCTGCAATCCTGCTTGTCTACAATCCTTCTTTTGTTTGCAATCCTGCTTGTCTACAATCCTGCTTGTCCACAATCCTGCTTGTCTACAATTCTGCTTGTCTACGATCCTGCTTGTTTACAATCCTGCTTGTCTACAATCCTGCTTGTCTACAATCCTGCTTGTCTACAATCCTTCTTTTGATTGCAATCCTGCTTGTCTACAATCCTGCTTGTCTACAATTCTGCTTGTCTACAAGCCTGCTTGTCTACATTCCTGCTTGTCTACAATCCTGCTTGTCTACAGTCCCGCTTGTCTACGAGCCTGCTTGTCCACAATCCAGCTTGTCTACAAGGCTGCTTGTCTGCAGTCCTGCTTGTCTACAATCCTTCTCATGTTTGCAATCCTGCTTGTCTACAATCCTGCTTGTCTACAATGCTTCATTTGTTTGCAAGCCTGCTTGTCTACAATCCTGCTTGTCTGCAATCCTTTTTTGTTTGCAATCCTGCTTGTTGACAATCTTGCTTGTCTACAAGCCTCCTTGTCTACAACCTACTTGTCTACAATCTTGCTTGCTTACAAGCCTGCTTGTCTCCAGTCCTGCTTGTCTCCAGTCCTGCTTGTCTACAGTCCTGCTTGTCTATAATCTTGCTTGTCTACAAGCCTGCTTGTCTACAGTCCTGCTTGTCTACAGTCCTGCGTGTCTACTGTCCTACTTGTCTACGAGCCGGCTTGTCTACAGTCCTGCTTGTCTAGAGTCCTGCTTGTCTACAATTCTGCTTGTCTACAATCCTGCTTGTCTACGATCCAGCTTGTCTACAATCATTCTTTTGTTTGCATGTCTGCTTGTCTACAATCCTGCTTGTCTACAATGCTTCTTGTCTACAAGCCTGCTTGTCTACAATCCTGCTTGTCTACAATCCAGCTTGTCTATGATCCTGCTTGTCTACAATCCTGCTTGTCTACAATCCTGCTTGTCTACGATCCTCCTTGTCTACAATCCTTCTTTTGATTGCAATCCTGCTTGTCTACAATTCTGCTTGTCTACAGTCCTGCTTGTCTACGATCCTCCTTGTCTACAATCCTTCTTTTGTTTGCAATCCTTCTTGTCTACATTCCTGCTTGTCTACAAGGCTGCTTGTCTACAGTCCCGCTTGTCTACGAGCCTGCTTTTGTACAATCCTGCTTGCCTACAAGGCTGCTTATCTACAATTCTGCTTGTCTACAATCCTGCTTGTCGACAAGCCTGCTTGTCTACAATCCTGCTTGTCTACAATCCTTCATTTGTTTGCAAGCCTGCTTGTCTACAATCCTGCTTGTCTACTGTCCTGCGTGTCTACTGTCCTACTTGTCTACAAGCCTGCTTGTCTCCAATTCTGCTTGTCTACAATACTGCTTGTCTCCGATCCTGCTTGTCTACAATTCTGCTTGTCTACATTCCTGCTTGTCTGCAATCCTGCTTGTCTACAATCCTTCTTTTGTTTGCAAAGCCTGCTTGTCTACAATCCTTTTTTGATTGGAGTCCTCCTTGTCGAAAATCCTGCTTGTCTGCAATCCTGCTTGTCTACAATCCTGCTTGTCTACAAGCCTGCTTGTCTACAATCCTGCTTGTCTACGATCCTCCTGGTCTACAATCCTTCTTTTGTTTGCAATCCTGCTTGTCTACAATCCTGCTTGTCTACAATGCTTCATTTGTTTGCAATCCTGCTTGTCTACAATTCTGCTTGTCTACAAGCCTGCTTGTCTACATTCCTGCTTGTCTACAATCCTGCTTGTCTACAGTCCCGCTTGTCTACGAGCCTGCTTGTCCACAATCCAGCTTGTCTACAAGGCTGCTTGTCTGCAGTCCTGCTTGTCTACAATCCTTCTCATGTTTGCAATCCTGCTTGTCTACAATCCTGCTTGTCTACAATGCTTCATTTGTTTGCAAGCCTGCTTGTCTACAATCCTGCTTGTCTGCAATCCTTTTTTGTTTGCAATCCTGCTTGTTGACAATCTTGCTTGTCTACAAGCCTCCTTGTCTACAACCTACTTGTCTACAATCTTGCTTGCTTACAAGCCTGCTTGTCTCCAGTCCTGCTTGTCTCCAGTCCTGCTTGTCTACAGTCCTGCTTGTCTATAATCTTGCTTGTCTACAAGCCTGCTTGTCTACAGTCCTGCTTGTCTACAGTCCTGCGTGTCTACTGTCCTACTTGTCTACGAGCCGGCTTGTCTACAGTCCCGCTTGTCTACGAGCCTGCTTGTCCACAATCCAGCTTGTCTACAAGGCTGCTTGTCTGCAGTCCTGCTTGTCTACAATCCTTCTCATGTTTGCAATCCTGCTTGTCTACAATCCTGCTTGTCTACAATGCTTCATTTGTTTGCAAGCCTGCTTGTCTACAATCTTGCTTGTCTGCAATCCTTTTTTGTTTGCAATCCTGCTTGTTGACAATCTTGCTTGTCTACAAGCCTCCTTGTCTACAACCTACTTGTCTACAATCTTGCTTGCTTACAAGCCTGCTTGTCTCCAGTCCTGCTTGTCTCCAGTCCTGCTTGTCTACAGTCCTGCTTGTCTATAATCTTGCTTGTCTACAAGCCTGCTTGTCTACAGTCCTGCTTGTCTACAGTCCTGCGTGTCTACTGTCCTACTTGTCTACGAGCCGGCTTGTCTACAGTCCTGCTTGTCTAGAGTCCTGCTTGTCTACAATTCTGCTTGTCTACAATCCTGCTTGTCTACGATCCAGCTTGTCTACAATCATTCTTTTGTTTGCATGTCTGCTTGTCTACAATCCTGCTTGTCTACAATGCTTCTTGTCTACAAGCCTGCTTGTCTACAATCCTACTTGTCTACAATCCAGCTTGTCTATGATCCTGCTTGTCTGCAATCCTGCTTGTCTACAATCCTGCTTGTCTACGATCCTCCTTGTCTACAATCCTTCTTTTGATTGCAATCCTGCTTGTCTACAATTCTGCTTGTCTACAGTCCTGCTTGTCTACGATCCTCCTTGTCTACAATCCTTCTTTTGTTTGCAATCCTGCTTGTCTACATTCCTGCTTGTCTACAAGGCTGCTTGTCTACAGTCCCGCTTGTCTACGAGCCTGCTTTTGTACAATCCTGCTTGCCTACAAGGCTGCTTATCTACAATTCTGCTTGTCTACAATCCTGCTTGTCGACAAGCCTGCTTGTCTACAATCCTGCTTGTCTACAATCCTTCATTTGTTTGCAAGCCTGCTTGTCTACAATCCTGCTTGTCTACTGTCCTGCGTGTCTACTGTCCTACTTGTCTACAAGCCTGCTTGTCTCCAATTCTGCTTGTCTACAATACTGCTTGTCTCCGATCCTGCTTGTCTACAATTCTGCTTGTCTACATTCCTGCTTGTCTGCAATCCTGCTTGTCTACAATCCTTCTTTTGTTTGCAAAGCCTGCTTGTCTACAATCCTTTTTTGATTGGAGTCCTCCTTGTCGAAAATCCTGCTTGTCTGCAATCCTGCTTGTCTACAATCCTGCTTGTCTACAAGCCTGCTTGTCTACAATCCTGCTTGTCTACGATCCTCCTGGTCTACAATCCTTCTTTTGTTTGCAATCCTGCTTGTCTACAATCCTGCTTGTCTACAATGCTTCATTTGTTTGCAATCCTGCTTGTCTACAATTCTGCTTGTCTACAAGCCTGCTTGTCTACATTCCTGCTTGTCTACAATCCTGCTTGTCTACAGTCCCGCTTGTCTACGAGCCTGCTTGTCCACAATCCAGCTTGTCTACAAGGCTGCTTGTCTGCAGTCCTGCTTGTCTACAATCCTTCTCATGTTTGCAATCCTGCTTGTCTACAATCCTGCTTGTCTACAATGCTTCATTTGTTTGCAAGCCTGCTTGTCTACAATCCTGCTTGTCTGCAATCCTTTTTTGTTTGCAATCCTGCTTGTTGACAATCTTGCTTGTCTACAAGCCTCCTTGTCTACAACCTACTTGTCTACAATCTTGCTTGCTTACAAGCCTGCTTGTCTCCAGTCCTGCTTGTCTCCAGTCCTGCTTGTCTACAGTCCTGCTTGTCTATAATCTTGCTTGTCTACAAGCCTGCTTGTCTACAGTCCTGCTTGTCTACAGTCCTGCGTGTCTACTGTCCTACTTGTCTACGAGCCGGCTTGTCTACAGTCCTGCTTGTCTAGAGTCCTGCTTGTCTACAATTCTGCTTGTCTACAATCCTGCTTGTCTACGATCCAGCTTGTCTACAATCATTCTTTTGTTTGCATGTCTGCTTGTCTACAATCCTGCTTGTCTACAATGCTTCTTGTCTACGAGCCTGCTTGTGTACAATCCTGCTTGTCTACAATCCTGCTTGTCTATGATCCTGCTTGTCTACAATCCTGCTTGTCTACAATCCTGCTTGTCTACGATCCTCCTTGTCTACAATCCTTCTTTTGATTGCAATCCTGCTTGTCTACAATTCTGCTTGTCTACAGTCCTGCTTGTCTACGATCCTCCTTGTCTACAATCCTTCTTTTGTTTGCAATCCTGCTTGTCTACATTCCTGCTTGTCTACAAGGCTGCTTGTCTACAGTCCCGCTTGTCTACGAGCCTGCTTTTGTACAATCCTGCTTACCTACAAGGCTGCTTATCTACAATTCTGCTTGTCTACAATCCTGCTTGTCGACAAGCCTGCTTGGCTACAATCCTGCTTGTCTACAATCCTTCATTTGTTTGCAAGCCTGCTTGTCTACAATCCTGCTTGTCTACTGTCCTGCGTGTCTACTGTCCTACTTGTCTACAAGCCTGCTTGTCTACAATTCTGCTTGTCTACATTCCTGCTTGTCTGCAATCCTGCTTGTCTACAATCTTTCTTTTGTTTGCAAAGCCTGCTTGTCTACAATCCTTTTTTGATTGGAGTCCTCCTTGTCGAAAATCCTGCTTGTCTGCAATCCTGCTTGTCTACAATCCTGCTTGTCTACAAGCCTGCTTGTCTAAAATCCTGCTTGTCTACGATCCTCCTGGTCTACAATCCTTCTTTTGTTTGCAATCCTGCTTGTCTACAATCCTGCTTGTCTACAATGCTTCATTTGTTTGCAAGCCTGCTTGTCTACAATCCTGCTTGTCTGCAATCCTTTTTTGTTTGCAATCCTGCTTGTTGACAATCTTGCTTGTCTACAAGCCTCCTTGTCTACAACCTACTTGTCTACAATCTTGCTTGCTTACAAGCCTGCTTGTCTCCAGTCCTGCTTGTCTCCAGTCCTGCTTGTCTACAGTCCTGCTTGTCTATAATCTTGCTTGTCTACAAGCCTGCTTGTCTACAATGCTGCTTGTCTACAGTCCTGCGTGTCTACTGTCCTACTTGTCTACGAGCCGGCTTGTCTACAGTCCTGCTTGTCTAGAGTCCTGCTTGTCTACAATTCTGCTTGTCTACAATCCTGCTTGTCTACGATCCTCCTTGTCTACAATCCTGATTGTCTACAATCCTGCTTGTCTACGATCCAGCTTGTCTACAATCATTCTTTTGTTTGCATGTCTGCTTGTCTACAATCCTGCTTGTCTGCAATCCTGCATGTCTACAATCCAGCTTGTCTATGATCCTGCTTGTCTACAATCCTGCTTGTCTACAATCCTGCTTGTCTACGATCCTCCTTGTCTACAATCCTTCTTTTGATTGCAATCCTGCTTGTCTACAATTCTGCTTGTCTACAGTCCTGCTTGTCTACGATCCTCCTTGTCTACAATCCTTCTTTTGTTTGCAATCCTGCTTGTCTACATTCCTGCTTGTCTACAAGGCTGCTTGTCTACAGTCCCGCTTGTCTATGAGCCTGCTTTTGTACAATCCTGCTTGCCTACAAGGCTGCTTGTCTACAATCCTGCTTGTCTACAATCCTGCTTGTCGACAAGCCTGCTTGTCTACAATCCTGCTTGTCTACAATCCTTCATTTGTTTGCAAGCCTGCTTGTCTACAATCCTGCTTGTCTACTGTCCTGCGTGTCTACTGTCCTACTTGTCTACAAGCCTGCTTGTCTACAATTCTGCTTGTCTACAATACTGCTTGTCTACGATCCTGCTTGTCTACAAGCCTGCTTGTCTACATTCCTGCTTGTCTACAATCCTGCTTGTCTACAATCCTTCTTTTGTTTGCAAAGCCTGCTTGTCTACAATCCTTTTTTGATTGGAGTCCTCCTTGTCGAAAATCCTGCTTGTCTGCAATCCTGCTTGTCTACGATCCTCCTGGTCTACAATCCTTCTTTTGTTTGCAATCCTGCTTGTCTACAATTCTGCTTGTCTACAATCCTGCTTGTCCACAATCCTGCTTGTCTACAGTCCTGCTTGTCCACAGTCCTGTTTGTCTACGAGCCTGTTGTCTACAATCCTTTTTTTCTACAAGCCTGCTTGTCTACAGTCCTGCTTGTCTACAATCCTCCTTGTCTACAATCCTGCTTGTCTACAAGCCTGCTTGTCTACAATCCTGCTTGGCTACAGTCCTGCTTGTCTACAATCCTGCTCGTCTACAATCCTGCTTGTCTACAAGCCTGCTTGTCTACAATCCTGCTTGTTCTCAGTCCTGCTTGTCTACAGTCAGGCTTGTCTACAAGCCTCCTTGTCTACAACCTACTTGTCTACAATCTTGCTTGTCTAGAAGCCTGCTTGTCTACAGTCCTGCTTGTCTACAGTCCTGCGTGTCTACTGTCCTACTTGTCTACGAGCCTGCTTGTCTACCATTGTGCTTGTCTACAATACTGCTGGTCTACGATCCTGCTAGTCTACAATCCTGCTTGTCTACAATACTGCCTGTCTATGATCCTGATTGTCTACAATCCTTCTTTTGTTTGCAAGTCTGCTTGTCTACAATCCTGCTTGTCTACAGTCCTGCTTGTCTACAGTCCGGCTTGTCTGCAAGCCTCCTTGTCTACAACCTACTTGTCTACTATCTTGCTTGTCTAGAAGCCTGCTTGTCTACAGTCCTGCTTGTCTACAGTCCTGCGTGTCTACTGTCCTACTTTTCTACGAGCCTGCTTGTCTACAATTGTGCTTGTCTACAATACTGCTGGTCTACGATCCTGCTAGTCTACAATCCTGCTTGTCTACAATACTGCCTGTCTATGATCCTGATTGTCTACAATCCTTCTTTTGTTTGCAAGTCTGCTTGTCTACAATCCTGCTTGTCTACAGTCCTGCTTGTCTACAATTCTGCTTGTCTACAAGCCTGCTTGTCTACAATTCTGCTTGTCTACAATCCTGCTTGTCTACGATCCTGCTTGTCTACAATCCTGCTTGTCTACAATCCTTCATTTGTTTGCAAGCCTGCTTGTCTACAGTCCTGCTTGTCTACAGTCCTGCTTGTCTACTGTCCTACTTGTCTACGAGCCTGCTTGTTTACAATTCTGCTTGTCTACAATACTGCTTGTCTACGATCCTGCTTGTCTACAATCCTGCTTGTCTACGATCCTGCTTGTCTACAATCCTTCTTTTGTTTGCAAGTCTGCTTGTCTACAATCCTGCTTGTCTACAATCCTGCTTGTCCACAATCCTGCTTGTCTACAATTCTGCTTGTCTACAGTCCTGTTTGTCTACGAGCCTGTTGTCTACAATCCTTTTTTTCTACAAGCCTGCTTGTCTACAGTCCTGCTTGTCTACAGTCCTGCTTGTCTACAGTCCTGCTTGTCTACAATCCTCCTTTTGTTTGCAAGCCTGCTTGTCTACAATCCTCCTTGTCCAGAATCCTGCTTGTCTACAATTCTGCTTGGCTACAGTCCTGCTTGTCTACAATCCTGCTCGTCTTCAATCCTGCTTGTCTACAATCCTGCTTGTCTACAAGCCTGCTTTTCTACAATCCTGCTTGTTCTCAGTCCTCCTTGTCTACAGTCTGGCTTGTCTACAAGCCTCCTTGTCTACAACCTACTTGTCTACAATCTTGCTTGTCTAGAAGCCTGCTTGTCTACAGTCCTGCTTGTCTACAGTCCTGCGTGTCTACTGTCCTACTTGTCTACGAGCCTGCTTGTCTACAATTCTGCTTGTCTCCAATCCTGCTTGTCTACAATTCTGCTTGTCTACGATCCTGCTTGTTTACAATCCTGCTTGTCTACAATCCTGCTTGTCTACGATCCTCCTTGTCTACAATCCTTCTTTTGTTTGCAATCCTGCTTGTCTACAATTCTGCTTGTCTACAAACCTGCTTTTCTACAAGCCTGCTTGTCTACATTCCTGCTTGTCTACAAGGCTGCTTGTCTACAGTCCCGCTTGTCTACGAGCCTGCTTGTCTACAATCCTGCTTGTCTACAAGGCTGCTTGTCTACAGTACTGCTTGTCTACAGTCCTGCTTGTCTACAATCCTTCATTTGTTTGCAAGCCTGCTTGTCTACAATCCTGCTTGTCTACAATCCTGCTTGTCTACTATCCTGCTTGTCTACAATCCTGCTTGTCTACAATCCTGCTTGTCTACAAGCCTGCTTTTCTACAATCCTGCTTGTTCTCAGTCCTCCTTGTCTACAGTCTGGCTTGTCTACAAGCCTCCTTGTCTACAACCTACTTGTCTACAATCTTGCTTGTCTAGAAGCCTGCTTGTCTACAGTCCTGCTTGTCTACAGTCCTGCGTGTCTACTGTCCTACTTGTCTACGAGCCTGCTTGTCTACAATTCTGCTTGTCTCCAATCCTGCTTGTCTACAATTCTGCTTGTCTACGATCCTGCTTGTTTACAATCCTGCTTGTCTACAATCCTGCTTGTCTACGATCCTCCTTGTCTACAATCCTTCTTTTGTTTGCAATCCTGCTTGTCTACAATTCTGCTTGTCTACAAACCTGCTTTTCTACAAACCTGCTTGTCTACATTCCTGCTTGTCTACAAGGCTGCTTGTCTACAGTCCCGCTTGTCTACGAGCCTGCTTGTCTACAATCCTGCTTGTCTACAAGGCTGCTTGTCTACAGTACTGCTTGTCTACAGTCCTGCTTGTCTACAATCCTTCATTTGTTTGCAAGCCTGCTTGTCTACAATCCTGCTTGTCTACAATCCTGCTTGTCTACTATCCTGCTTGTCTACAATCCTGCTTGTCTACAATCCTGCTTGTCTACAATCCTGCTTGTCTACGATCCTCCTTGTCTACAATCCTTCTTTTGTTTGCAATCCTGCTTGTCTACAATTCTGCTGGTCCACAAGCCTCTTTGTCTACAAGCCTGCTTGTCTACAGTCCTGTTTTTCTACGAGCCTGCTTGTCTACAATCCTTCTTGTCTAAAAGCCTGTTTGTCAACAAGCATGCTTGTTTCTAGCCCCGCTTGTCTACGAGCCTGCTTGTGTACAATCCTTCTTGTCCACAAGCCTCCTTGTCTACAATCCTGCTTGTCTACGATCCTCCTTGTCTACAATCCTGCTTGTCTACAATCCTGCTTGTCTACAATCCTTCTTTTGTTTGCAAGCCTGCTTGTCTACAATCCTGCTTGTCTACAATCCTTCATTTGTTTGCAAGCCTGCTTGTCTACAATCCTGCTTGTCTACAATCCTTTTCTTTGCAAGCCTGCTTGAATCTTTTCTTGCATGCCTCATCATGTTTCCATTTCCATGACAACAATTGCATTCAATTTTTCTAAACTGCCAATCGCTAAAAGACTGATTTGTTTCCACCTCTATTAAAATTATTCTTCCATTTCGCTGCTAAGTTATTTTTCTTTATGCTTTGGCGAGTGGGGGCTGTTTCCCGCTTCTCGGCAGAGTCTCACTTTATCACGTCACTTTGGGTTGAGTTGTCCCGACCGATATTTAGGACGGCTCCATTTTGCGCATCTTGTGTTGCTTTTGAATCTCTTCCTGTGCTTTCCATGGCCAGCACTATCTCCAGCACCTTCTTGAAATCCAGATTCACATTGGGCAATAATCTTTTCTGAATAGTGTCCTCTTTCACACCACACACTAAACAATCTCTGAACATGTCGTTCAGAGTCATACCGGACTCACAGTGTTTCGTTAGCTGCTTCAGATTTGCCACGTAACATGCAATTGTCTCACCCGGGGCTCTATTTCGTGAGTTAACCCTAAACATCTGCATCGTGACTGAGGGCTTGGCGTGAAAGTGACTCTTCATGAGGTCCACCAATTCATCGATATTTTTTGAATCTGGGGCACTGGGTGCTGTCCCAACTTTGAATCAAGCTGTAGTTTTGCTCCCACATGTACTCAAGAGGATTGCTTGCCTCTTCTCTTCCCCCTTTAATCTTGTTCACTTGAAAAAAGAACCTGAGGCGTTCTATGTATTGAGACCAATCATCTGTGGCTGGTGCGAAAGGATCAATTCTCCCAAATTTTGGCATTTTGAGAGGGGATAACTTTTTCCAATTCTAACGGAGCTTACTACTTACAATCACTGGGCAAGGTACAGTGCTGATTTCTTTCTAACCTGATTTCTTCTCCTCAATCCCATTTTATCCTTGTTGCCAGTTTGTTGTAGGGTGGCTGAGTTGTACTATTAATGGTAGAATTAATCTGCAGACACTTCTTGGGTGGAAACATTAAGTTTATTTACAATACACTCCACAATAACTACACGTGTGCTTTCAACTCCAACTCTATCTCTCCGCTGACTGCTGAGATAGCTCGAGCTACTCTCCTATTGGTTACTATAGACCATGTGATCTTCCTCACAAGCATTATTCTTAAAGGTACATTACACACGAAATAAAACCATAATTACAACAGCAGGGGAATGGCACATTGCTCATTCGAAAAGCTGCCTTCTGTGCTGTAGATTCTGTAATTCAGAGAAATGGGGAGTTCAAATCACCCCATGCACTACAAGAATTTGGAACTAAAATTCAGTGGAAATAACTGTGAAAAGGTCAGTTGGAAAAGAACATCCTGCTTCTGTCTGAGAAAGTCAATGGGTGTCAATAGGGACTGAGAAAGCATTGGTGATAGGGATGGACTCACCTTGGACAGGATAGCCATGAATAGCATGCCTCCAAAAGAGCTTCCCTGTGTGTCTCAAAAACTTATCTACATGAGGTCTCTTTAAGATGTACACCTACAATGCAGGATGGTAGTGGTGAGGGGGAGATATAATACACACACACACAAATACACATACCCAAACACGCACACACGCACACACACACACACACACACACACAAACCCAAACGCGCACATACAGACACACACACACACAAACACACATACCCAAACGCACACACACACACACACACACAAACACACATACACAAACACACACACGCACACAAACACACATACCCAAAAGCACATATATACACACACACACATACACAAACACACATACACAAACACACATACCCAAACATGCGCACACGCACACACACACACACAAACCCAAACGCACACACACACAAACACACATTCCCAAACGAACGCACACACACACACACACAAACACACATACGCAAATGCACATACACACACACACACACACAAACACACATACCCAAACGCACATACACACACACAAACGCACATACACACACACACACAAACACACATACCCAAATGCACATACACACACACACACACACTACCCAAACGCACATACAGACACACACACACACACACAAACACACATACACACACACACACAAACACACATACCCAAACGCATATACACAAAAACACACATACCCAAACACACATTCACACACACACACATACACAAACACACATACCCAAATGCACACATACACACACATAAACACACATACCCAAACGCACATACACACACACATACGTGTGTGCACACATGCACACACAAACAATGGCACACACACACGCAAACACACACATGCGCATGCACACACACATAAGCAGCACAAGTGTGATAGGTTGAATGGCCTCTGTACTTTTGCAGAGCTCTGTTGTAATTGGTCAGTCTGCTGTCCCTTACCATTATGATGGTGTCCTGTGGGGCAGGTGGTTCTGGGTGAGTTGAACACCAACAAGAGGTCAGCAACTTCAGGGGCTAGAGTATAGAGGATTGGTGGTGGAGGGGTGTGGGGGGGGTGGGTAAAACTTCACTGAAAACACAGTCAAAGTTGTTTGGCTTTTCTCCATGATGAGAGATTTCTTTTCTCTGGATTATATGTGGCAGAGGAATGACCTATAATCCTTTGCTTGAAGGTGTTTCTTTCTCTCTCCCCACCTGTGAATTACTGTATTAATGGTATAATTTGAACATGTTTCTCTGGGCATTGTGAAGGTTTATAGTCCTTAATCACTTTATTGCTGTACAATTACAGGATTAAAGCTCTCTGCTTGTAAATCTACCTCTGTTTCCACAAAAAAAAAAATGCAGATCAGACCCTTACCATGAAAGAGCAGGCATTGAATTGTCTTGACTGGCCTACATTCTCTGTGAAGAATCTTAAAGCACAAAAGGAGGCCATTCGACCCCTCCTGCCTGTGCTGGCTCTTTGAAAGAGTTAACCAATCAGACCCACTCCCTTCCCCAAAGCCCTGCAAACATTTCACCTTCCAGTGTTTATCCAATCGAAAGTTCCTATTGAATCTGTTCCACCATCCTTTCAGGCAGCACGTTCCACACCACAGCAACTCACTGAGCAAAGACATTCTGCTCATCTCCCCTCTGATTCTTTAACCGCATATCTTAAATCTGTTTTCCTTTGGTTACTGACCCTCCTGCCAGTGGAAAGTTTCCCCTTATTTACTCTTTATACCTCTTTCTGCCCCTGTGGCACAGGCACTTGACCTCCCCCTTTTATACCTCGACCACCCTGCTGTCCCCCCACCCCCCCCACCCCCCCACCCTGTGGGTAACATTGGATAGGCACTGGGTGCTGGAAATACAACTGTCGATGTTGGATGGGGTGGGGGGTGGGGGTGGTAGGGGAGCCCAACTCATGGAGCAGCCACAGGGAAGCTATGGAGAATAACCTCACTGACCCTCACAGTCCAGGGTCCCAATCACCAATGGCTGAGCCATTGAAATTATTCAAGACTGACTTAGACGGATTTTTGATAGACAAAGGAGTCAAGGGTGGGGCTGGGGGTGGGGGTTGGTGGGGGGAGAGTGGGGGTGGGGTGGTTTTGGGGGGCTGAGGTGAGGAACAGACAGGAAAGTGAAGTGATCAGATCAGCCATGATCTCATCAAATGGCTGAGCAGGCTCAAAGGGCTGTGAGTCCTAAACCCCATGCTCCTAGGCCCAAGAGGGAAGTTGGTATCCATAGAGCCTGTGGAAGGGAGAGTAGAACATTTCAGGGAAAATAGGAATAGGAACATAGAAGGAGGAGGAGGCCATTCAGCCCCTTGAGCTTGCTCTGCCGTTCAATAAGATTGTGGTTCAACCTCTTTTTCTCTACCTTTGCTCCATATCGTTTGATATCATCATCTAAATAACATCTGCCAATTAATAAACTTAATTAAATTAAAAAATATTCGTCCATTGGTACAGACATGTTGCTGAAGGCTTTTGTCTTGCGCTCATCAGGACAAATGCAAGAATGCCTAATTTCAAATGAGCACAACAATTTATACCACAGGAGAAGTTGGTGCTGATTGGTTGGCAAGTCAACTCTGATTGACCAAGGCATTGCTGCGGAGAAAGCAAAGGGGAACTATAGGTTTTCCAATTCCTTTTGGATGATTGAAAAAAGGCACTAGGTTTGAACATATTCCTTTTGTTTGCAGGGAACAGGTCCCTGTGGATGAATGTATGTCACTTCTTTGCAAGTGTAAGTGAGTCACACTGTGAGCTTGTTTGTTAGTGTAGCCATTAGCACACTCAGGATTATTCAGCAAGTGCTGTCCAATCACAGAATCATATCTAACAGTAGATGTTTTGTTATCTTTTGCAAGCAGAGGCTGGTTGAGTGCAGTCTTTACTCAGTTCAAGATTTCAATTGACCTCCAGCATCCAAAGCTTTTTGGGGGAGAATTCCAGATTTCCATTAACCTCACGGGACCATGATTTCATCCTTGAATGGCCCAGCTGTAATTTTTAATGTTCTACCCCAGACCTGTCCTTCCACCCCACCAGAAGAAGTAGTTTCTCTCTATCTACTTGATTAAATCCTTTAATCACACTGAGCACCTCCATTAGATCAACACACAGTTTTCTAAATCCAAGCGAATGCAAGTCTAGTCTGTGCAGCCGCTGCTCATAACTTATACCCGGAGAAAATGCAGTAAAGGAAAGCAGAGGCAATCCACACTCTAGCTGTGGGATCTTGCTGTGCACAAATTGCCCACATAACAGCAGTGGCTTTGCTTCAAAAGAAGTTCATCAGTGCGAAGTGCTTTGGAATATCAAAAGGATTTGATAAGGATTTAGATGCAAGTTCTTTCCAAATGGGCTGCTGTGGGGAGTTTAACATTCTTCAGAGTCCTCACCAATATCTGTCTTTCACCTGTCACCCACTCTTTGACTTCCAGCTAGAGGCTAGATTGAGAACAGAAGGAACAGTATTTATAGATTTCAAAAGAAGTGATAACGTTTATTGTGAAAGGAGAGCTGAATTGGAATAACTTCCTCAGAGTGAGTTCATGCTGATTGAAGTCAGACCTAAGGCGTTTTGCATGGAAGGTCCCATTATCATTTCAAACAGCAGTTAATTATTCTATTAAACAAAGCTCACTTTTCTCATCTAAAACTTCCATTTTGCTCTTTGATTTCTCCCTGAAGATTTAGTAACTGTGGAAAAAATTCTTGCTCAGTCTCCTGCTCGGTAGATTTGAGCTTTTACATTTTCATTTCATTGTGACTCAGTTGTTATCATTCTTCTCTCTGAGTCAGTAAGTTGTTGGTATAAGTCCTCATTCTCGTACACTGTCATATTGAGCGAGAGCTTTGCATCTCCTTCGTATACTCAGATCTTGCCTATTTGTTATGTGTAAATGGTCCAATGACAACCTTCAGAGAAGAGCAAGAATTCTCCCCAGTGTTCCAAACAACCATCACCAAAAAACTTAATTCGCATCGTTGCTGTTTGTGGGAGCTTGCTGTGCACAAAATGGCAGCTATATTTGCTTAGATAAGGACTGTGACTGCATTTCTAGTGTCATTTACTCTATGTGGTTTCAGGTCAGAGATGTTATGAGACATATAAATTCTACTCGACCCCTCACTCCCAGTACAAGCAATATTCAGTCCCTCAATCCCAGTAGAACCAACACTCAGTCCCTCACTCCCAGTAGAACCAACACACAGTCCCTCACTCCCAGTACAAGCAATACTCAGTCCCTCACTCCCAGTAGAACCAACACTCAGTCCCTCACTCCCAGTAGAACCAACACACAGTCCCTCACTCCCAGTACAAGCAATACTCAGTCCCTCACTCCCAGTAGAACCAACACTCAGTCCCTCACTCCCAGTACAAGCAATACTCAGTCCCTCACTCCCAGTAGAACCAACACTCAGTCCCTCACTCCCAGTAGAACCAACACTCAGTCCCTCACTCCCAGTAGAACCAACACTCAGTCCCTCACTTCCAGTAGAACCAACACACAGTCCCTCACTCCCAGTAGAACCAACACTCAGTCCCTCACTTCCAGTACAGGCAACACTCAGTCCCTCACTCCCAGCACAAGCAACACTCAGTCCCTCACTCTCAGTACAGGCAACACGTGGTCCATCACAACCAGTACAGCAACATTTGATCATTCACTCCCAGTACAAGCAACACTGCTCTCTCAGTCCTAGTACAGGCAATACTTGGTCCCTCGCTCCCAGAAAAGGTAACACTCAGTCCCTCACTCCCAGGCAAAATTTGGCCTTAAACAGCCAAATGCTCAGCTGTAAAAGCAATAGACTACAGATGCTGATCTGATGGGTTATTTGACCTCAGTACAGCAGAAGTTGGAATGCTGCAATTGGTTTCTCCACCCCTACATTGACCAGTGGAAGGATCAGCAGCCTCTTAGTAATAGAGTGTCTGTAGTAGAAGTTTGTGTGAGTGTGTGTGTCTCTGTGTGTGTGTGTTTGCATGTGTGTGTGTGTGTGTGTGTGTGTGTGTGTTTTTGTGTAAATGAGTTTTAGCATGTGTAACCCAAAAGGTTGTGGATACAAGTCCATTCCAGACACTGAGCATAGAAATCCAGGCTGACACTCCAGTGTCACCTCTGAGGGAGTGCTGCGCTGTCAGAGGTGCCACCTTCTGCATGAGGCATTAAACTAAGGCCTCATCCTCCCCCACAGATGGACGTAGGAGATCTCAGGGCACATTTTGAACAAGAGCAGGGGAGTTCTCCCCAGTGTCCTGGCCAATATTTATCCCTCGAACAGCATCACACAAACAACTGATCTGGTCATTAACACATTGCTGTTTATGGGAGCTTGCTGTGTACAGCACCATTGGCGGTGCCTTCATAAGGTCTTCCAAATCTGGTGGCAAGAAAGACAATCCAACAGCAGTGTCCCCTCCCAAACCAACATGTCCAGCATCGAGGTGTGAATCACTCAAAAGCAGCTCCGCTGGGTGGGACATGTCACTTGTATGTCTAACAACAGACACCCAGAGCAGCCACTAGACTCAGTCATGGCAGAATACCCCAGGAGGACAGCGGACATGCTTTAGCAATGTCTCGAAATCACCCCTGAAGAGGTCAAATTCATGGGAGACCCTGGCTTGTGACCAAGCAAAGCAGAAGGTTTATTTGGAACAGCACCAAGCACATCGGAGGTCTTTGTCGAGAATGTGCAGGGGCAAAATTGAGGCATCGGAGAGAGCACGTAATCCTCCAAACAACCCACCTACCCAACCCTTCAAGCACCACATGTGGCAGAGTCTGCAGAACACACACTGAACTTATCAGCTATCTCAGAACCCATTCAACCGGAGAGGAAGCAAGTCATCCTTGATCCCAACAGACTGCAAAAGAGTGGATATCTGGGAGTATGTATGTGTAGGGGTATGTATATGCGGGAGTATGTATGTGTGGGAGTATGTATGTGTGGGAGTATGTATGTGTGGGAGTATGTATGTGTGGGAGTATGTATGTGTGGGAGTATGTATGTGTAGGGGTATGTATATGCGGGAGTATGTATGTGTGGGAGTATGTATGTGTGGGAGTATGTATGCGTGGGAGTATGTATGTGTGGGAGTATGTATATGCGGGAGTATGTATGTGTGGGAGTATGTATGCGTGGGAGTATGTATGTGTGGGAGTATGTATGCGTGGGAGTATGTATGTGTGGGAGTATGTATATGCGGGAGTATGTATGTGTGGGAGTATGTATGCGTGGGAGTATGTATGTGTGGGAGTATGTATGTGTGGGAGTATGTATGCGTGGGAGTATGTATATGCCGGAGTATGTATGTGTGGGAGTATGTATGCGTGGGAGTATGTATGTGTGGGAGTATGTATATGCGGGAGTATGTATGTGTGGGAGTATGTATATGCGGGAGTATGTATGTGTGGGAGTATGTATATGCGGGAGTATGTATGTGTGGGAGTATGTATGCGTGGGAGTACGCATGTGTGGGAGTATGTATATGCGGGAGTATGTATGTGTGGGAGTATGTATATGCGGGAGTATGTATGTGTGGGAGTATGTATGCGTGGGAGTATGCATGTGTGGGAGTATGTATATGCGGGAGTATGTATGTGTGGGAGTATGTATGTGTGGGAGTACGTATGTGTGGGAGTATGTATATGTGGGAGTATGTATATGCGGGAGTACGTATGTGTGGGAGTATGTATATGCGGGAGTATGTATGTGTGGGAGTATGTATGTGTGGGAGTACGTATGTGTGGGAGTATGTATATGTGGGAGTATGTACTTGTGGGAGTATGTTTATGTGGGAGCATGTATATGTGGGAGTATGTATGCGTGGGAGTATGTATATGCGGGAGTATGTATGTGTGGGAGTATGTATATGCGGGAGTATGTATGCGTGGGAGTACGTATGTGTGGGAGCATGTATATGCGGGAGTATGTATGTGTGGGAGTATGTATGTGTGGGAGTACGTATGTGTGGGAGTATGTATATGTGGGAGTATGTATGCATGGGAGTATGTACTTGTGGGAGTATGTTTATGTGGGAGCATGTATATGTGGGAGTATGTATGCGTGGGAGTATGTATGCATGGGAGCATGTAGATGTGGGAGTATGTATGCGTGGGAGTATGTATGTGTGGGAGTATGTATGTGTGGGAGTATGTATGTGTGGGAGTATGTATGTGTGGGAGCATGTATATGTGGGAGTATGTATGCGTGGGAGTATGTATGCATGGGAGCATGTAGATGTGGGAGTATGTATGCGTGGGAGTATGTATGCATGGGAGCATGTATATGTGGGAGTATGTATGCATGGGAGTATGTATATGTGGGAGTATGTATGTGTGGGAGTATGTATATGTGGGAGTATGTATGTGTGGGAGTATGTATGCATGGGAGCATGTATATGTGGGAGTATGTATGCATGGGAGCATGTATATGTGGGAGTATGTATGCATGGGAGTATGTATGTGTGGGAGTATGTATGGGTCGGAGTATGTATGCGTGGGAGTATGTATGCGTGGCTGTATGTATATGTAGGAGTGGGTAAATGTGTAGCTGCATGTGTATGATTGCTGAGGACAAAATTGAACTTGGTTATGATATGTGCTTTGTGGATTCATTAATGGAGAATAGGAACAGGGGTGGGGACAGAGTACTGCAGATCACCCAGTGACAGTCAGTACCAACTGAGAGGAATAAGAAGGGAAGGAAATAACAAAAGAAAAGTATTGTCTGTCAAACGTGACTAATTGTTGGGACTGAAGCACCATGTTGAGCGACATTCTGTGAGCAGCTTGGGGTCCCTGTGAAATCCGCCCCTGACATTACATCTGCGTTGTGTTTTCTGAGTTTCTCATTAACAGCACCCCCACGGTGAGAAGGAAGATGGTAATGAGCAGGAAGGTGTGTCCTCATGGTGGGGCTGTTCACAGAGCAGCTGGCATGAAGCAGTGCTTTATCAACCTCACTGCACTGCCTGTAACTGACCCCCTCACTCACCACAGCAGTGGGTTGAGTGGTGTGAGAAATGCGAGTTAATACCAATTCTGGGTTGCTCATTGAACATATCTGTGTCAGATTTTACCAGTTAATGTACAGCAATGTTGTTCAATACCCCCATACATACATACTCCCCTGCATACATACTCCCGCACATACATACTCCCACACATACATACTCCCCCGCATACATACTCCCACACATACATACTCCCACACATACATACTCCCACACATACATACTCCCACACATACATACTCCCACACATACATACTCCCACACATACATACTCCCACGCATACATACTCCCACACATACATACTCCCACATATACATACTCCCACATATACATTCTCCCACACATACATACTCCCACACATAAATACTGGCCAATTGAGAATCCAGATGTGGACAATTATATTTCTGATTAGTTAAAAACCCAGTTGTGTGTGTGTGTGTGTGTTTTGTGAGTCTGTGTGTGTGAGTTCTGAGTGTGAGTATTGTGAATGTGTTTGAGTTCTGAGTGTGTATGTGAGTGTGGGTGTGTGGGTGTGTGAGTTTTGTTAGTGTGTGTGAGTTTGATTAGTGTGTGTGTGGGTGAGTTTTGTGAGTGTGTGTGTATAAGTTTTGATTGTGAGTATGAAGGGAAGATTTGTGTGTTAATGTGAATTTGTTTGTGTGTGTGTGCGTGTGCTTCTTTTAACTGTAGGTGAAATGTCATGTGATATAAACATGATCTATGTGGATTAATGTTGAACAATTCAAGTGGCCAGAGAGGGATTTTCCAGATTATTTTTCTCCTAATTTGCCTTGGGTTTATTAACCTTTGTTTGTGATCCTCTCCTGAGATCAGGAGACGATGGTGTCAGTGGTGGTGACAGGGGGGCTGGGGTGTGTCCAATGATGATGCCAAAGACATCATGACTATGTAGGTTAGGCCTGGTGGACAAGATGAACAATTCCTTACACAGTGGAGTGAATGTAAGAAAGGGCCATTGGAGTGTGTAGCGGCAGCGTTATGAAGTTTGCAGATAAGACAAAATTTGGCAAAATAGCTATGGTATTTATGGTTTTGGGTAATATGTAGTATACTTTTAAGAAGGATTATATGAAGGAGGAGCACATGATCTTGTGTAACAAACAGGAGAGTAGTGTGGGCTTCCTCTGTAGTCAGTAGTCTGTAGTTAATAGTCAGAAGTAAGGGGATAGGGTTTGATGTGAAAACACACAAGTGTAGCTGCTGAGTACCTTTGTAAATAAACAGAAGGTGTTCCACCTAAGAAGTGTCTGCTGATCAACTCTATCTATAGTACCAGCTCGGCCATCCCCCAACAAGCACGCAACTGGGATTCACAAACCCCAACAGTAGCAGATAGTGATTTGTGAATTCATGATAATACAGAGAGTTTGGGGAAACGAGCTGAAGCTTGCAGTTCAATCCAGAAGAAGTATTCGGTGATGTATTTTGGGACAACTTATGTTGAGAGATAGCATATTATAAATAGCACAATTTTGAAAAGAATGGATTAGCAAACAGATCTTAGTACCCATATACAGAAGTTCTTAAAGGTAGCAGGGCAAGTGGATAAAGTGATTTAAAAACATGAGGGTCACTTGGGTTCTAGATAGAGGGATAGAAGATGAAAGCAAAACAGTCAGGATAAAACTTTATAAATCACTGATTAGGCCTCAACTGGAGTTTTGTTGACAATTCTGGGCACCACGCTTCAGGGGAGATGTAAAGGCCATAGAAAGTGCATTCAAGAGAACTTTTTTAGCCAGCATGTAACAAGCCCAACGAGAGGGGGCGCGATTCTAAGTTTAGTCTTAGGAAATGAAGCTGGGCAAGTGGATGAAGTAGCAGTGGGGGACCATTTTGGAGATAGTGACCATAATATAGTTAGATTTAGCATCACTATGGAAAAGGACAAAGATAGAACAGGAGTAAAAGTTCTAAATTGGGGGATGACAAATTTTACAAAGATGAGAGGTGAGCTGGCGAGAGTGGACTGGATACAGCTGTTAGAAGGGAAAACTGTGTCAAATCAGTGGGACGCATTCAAAGGCGAAATTTTACATGCACAGTGTAGACATATCCCCACAAAGAAAAAGGGTGGTACTGCCAAATCTAGAGCCCCTGGTTATCTAGAAGCACACCGGTCAAGATAAAGCAGTAAAAGAAAGCTTATGACAGTCACAAAAGACTGTAGAATACTGTAGAAAGCCTAGAGGGGTATAGAAAGTACAAGGGTGAAGTAAAAATGGAGATTAGGAAAGCAAAGCGAGAATATGAAAAAATATTGGCTGTTAAAATCAAAACAAATCCTAAGATGTTTTACCAATCCATTAAGAGCAAGAGAATAACTAAGGAAAGGATAGGGCCTATCAGAGATGTACATGGTGACTTGTGGGTTGGTGCAGAATATGTGGGCAGGTTTCTTAATGAATATTTTGTCTCTGTCTTCACTAAGGAGAGGGATGATGCAGAAATTCTAGCTAAAGAGGAATGTGAAATATTAGATACAGTCAGCATTGTGAGAGAGGAAGTACTGGAGGAACTGGCATCCTTGAAGGTGGATAAATCACCAGATGGATTGTATCTCAGGCCATTGAAGGAAGCCAGGGAGGAAATAACAGATGCTCTGAGGATCATTTTCCAATCCTCACTAGATATAGGCGAGGTCCCAGAGAACTGGAGGTCTGCGAATGTTGTACCATTATTTAAACAAGGTGTGAGGGACAGGCCAGAAAATTATAGGCTGGTCAGTCTGACTTCAGTGGTGGGCAAAGTATTGGAAACAATTCTGAGAGGCAGGATAAACTGTCACTTATAAAGGCAGGAATCGACCAGGAACAGTCAGCACGGTTTTGTTAAGGGAAGAGAGTGTCTTACTAACTAAATAATTTTTTGAGGAAATAACAAGGAGGATTGATGAGGGTAGTGTAGTGGATGTTGTCTACATGGATTTCAGTAAGGCATTTGACAAGATCCCACATGGCAGACTGGTCAGGAAAGTGAGATCCCATGGGATACAGGGGAAGGTGGCAGGTTGGATCCAAAATTGGCTCAATGACAGGAAACAAAGAGTAATTATCAATGGATGTTTTTGCGAATTGGAAACAGTTTCCAGTGGCGTTCACAGGGCTCAGTATTGATGCCCTTGCTGTTTGTTGTACATATTAATGATTTAGACTTAAATGTGGGAGGCATGATTGAGAAATTGGTAGATGACACAAAAATTGGCCATGTAGTTGATAGTGAAGAGGATAGCTGTCAACTCCAGAATAATATCAATGGTTTGGCTGAGTGGGTGGAGAAGTAACAAATAGAATTCAATCCAGAAGAGTGTCAGGTAATGCATTTGGGGAGGGCAGACAAAGCAAGGGAATACCCAATAAATGGGAAGATATTGAGAGGGGTCGAGGAAGTGAAAGACCTTGGAGTGCATATGGAATGCTTTCCTTTACTGGGCACGGTATTGAATACAAAAACAGGATAATGATGGGCTGCATAAAACTCTGGTTAGGCCACAGCTGGAATTGTGTACACAGTTCTGGTCACCACATTACAGGAAGGACATAATTGCTGTGGAGAGGGTGCAGAGGAGATTTACAAGAATGTTGCCAGGGCTTGAAAATTGCAGCTATGAGGAGAGATTGGATAGGCTGGGGTTGTTTTCCTTAGAACAGAGGAGGCTGAGGGTGTCCTAATTGAGGTGTAAAAGATTATGGGGGGCCTAGATAGAGCAGACAGAAAAGACGTGTTTCCCCTAGCTGAGGGGTCAGTTACCAGGGGGCATAGATTTAAAGTGATTAGTAGAAAGATTAGAGGGGACATGAGGAAAAACTTTCCAGCCAGAGTATGGTGGGCATCTGTTGGTGGTAGAGGCTGAAATGCTCAACTAATTTAAAAGGTATCTGGATCTGCATCTGAAGTGCTGTAACCTCTAAGGCTATGGACCAGGCACTGGAAAGTGGGATTAAAATGAGCGGCTAGTTTCTTTTTTTCTCTTTTTGGCCTGCACAGACATGATGGGCTGAATGGTCTTTTCCTGCGCCATAACTTTTCTATGACCCTATGGCTCTATGGGTAGAGAAGATGTTTACCTGGATGTTACTGGGATGAGGTTGGAAGGAGTTGGGTGCATTTCACTTTGGGACAGAGAAGGTTAAGAGATGACCTTACAGAGATTATCAAGATGATGACAGGTTTTTTTTATTCATTCATGGGATGTGGGCTTCGCTGGCTGGGCCCAGCATTTATTGCCCATCCCTAATTGCTCTTAAAAAGGTGGTGGTGAGCTGCCTTCTTGAACCGCTGCAGCCCATGTGGTGTAGGTATACCCACAGTGCTGTTAAGGAGGGAGTTCCAGGATTTTGACCTATTGACAGGAAAGGAACAGCTGATATATTTCCAAGTCAGGATGGTATTAAATTAGAAGGGGCTACAAGTGGTGGTGTTCCTATACACCTGTAGCCTTTGTCCTTCTAGGTTGTAGAGGTCATGAGTTTGGGACATGCTGTCGAAGGAGCTTTGGCTGCTGCAGTGTATCCTGTGTTGCACACACTGCTGCCACTGTGCACTGGTGGTGGAGGGAATGAATGATCAGGTTGGTGAAGGGAGTGCTACTCAAGCAAGATGCCTTGTCCTGGATAGGGTCGAGCTACTTGAGTGTTGCTGGAATATTCCATCACATTCCTGACTTGTGCGTTGTAGGTGGTGAATTTGGGGAGTCAGGAGATGAGTTACTCACTGCAGGATTCCCAGCCTCTGACCTGTTCTTGTAGCCACAGTATTTATTTATCTGGTCCAGTTCACTTTCTGGTCAATGGTAACCCCCAGCATATTGATAGTGGGGGATTCAGTGATGATAATAATTTTTTTGTTCATGGGATGTGGACATTGCTGGCTAGGCCAGCATTTATTGTCCATCCCTAACTACCCTTGTCAACTATAATGCTGTGGAGTCACATGTAGGCCAGACAAGGTAAGGACAGCAGATTTCCTTCTCTAAAGAGACATCAGTGAACCCAATCGGTATTTACAAAAATCAACAATGATATCATGGTCATTATCAGATTTTTAATTCCAGATATTTTATTGAATTCAAATTTCACTATCTGCCATGGTGGGATTTGAACTCTGGTCTTCAAAACATTACCTTGGCTCTCTGGAATACTAGCCCACTGACACAATGCCACCACCACCCTTAATGCCATTGCATTTTAAAGGGCTATGATTAGATTCTCTCTTGTTGGAGATGGTCATTGCCTGGCAATTGTGTGGGGTGAATGTTACTTGGCACTTCAGCCCAAGCCTGGATATTGTCCAGGTCTTGCTGCATTTGGACATGGATTGCTTCAGTATCTGAGGAGTCCCGAATGGTGCTGAACATTGTGCAATCATCAGCGAACATCCCCACTTCTGACCTTATGATGGAAGGAAGGTCATTGATGAAGCAGCTGAAGATGGTTGGGCCGAGGACACTACCCTGAGGAACTCCTGCAGTGATGTCCTGGAGCTGAGATGACTGACCTCCAACAACTACAACCATCTTCCTTTGTGCTCGGCATGACTCCAACCAGTGGAGAGTTTTTCCCCTGATTCCCATTGACTCCAGTTTTACTCGGGCTCCCTAATGCCACATTCGGTCAAATGCTGCCTTGATGTCAAGGGCAGTCACTCTCACCTCACCTCAGGAGTTCAGCTCTTTTTGGACTCAGGCTATAATGAGGTGGGAAGCCAAAATGTCTGGTTGGAGCTTCAATTGAATTAGTATGCAATGAACACTGTACAGGTAAAGGGTTAAAATCAGAAGCATACATGATAACGCATCTCTGGCATCAACCTAATAAATTTCTTGACCTTTAACAGGGACACTCAGATGAGCAGAACATCGTGGTTATTATCTAATATCAGGGAATGCTGGAAAAACTCAGCAGATCTGGCAGCATCTGTGGAGAGAGAAACAGAGTTAACGGGCGGGATTTTCCCGCCTCGACACATGTGAGTATCGTCGTGGGTGCAATGGGAACATCTGGAGAGCCGTTAAAAGTCACCCAGAAGGAAAAAAACAGTAAAAACTGGGAAATAAGAATACTGGTCTGGACTGGTCATGTACATCTTAAAATGGAACACCAGTAAAAACTGGGAAATAAGAGTACTGGTCTGGACTGGTCTTGTAAATCTTAAAATGGAACACCAGTAAAAACTGGGAAATAAGAGTACTGGTCTGGACTGGTCTTGTAAATCTTAAAATGGAACACTAGTAAAAACTGGGAAATAAGAGTACTGGTCTGGACTGGTCTTGTATATCTTAGGAATACTGGTCTGAACTGTCTTTTCCTTCTGGGTAATGGATTTACAAACTTTTCCGGACCAATTGTAACGATGCCACCGGTGTCGGTGCTGGAAACTCCTGACCAACGTTTCGAGTCCGTACAACTCTTCTTCAGAGCTAAGTATCTGCAGCATTTTGCTTTTATTATCATGGTTATTATTCCCAACTCAGAGGTTGGTTCAACCTTATTTATTTTAATAAAGGAATGGCCTTTTTCAAGGCATAAAATTAATATCATGGAATTTGAATTTATATAAATTATTATGACAAATTCTGAAGCAGTACTTCACAAAGTCCAGTGTGGACAAATTAATTGCGGACTGGAGCCTGAGGCCTATAGAGATTGCTGTTCCATGTTGCAGACACTTCTATCAAGAGGCAGTGATGGGCGTGGTCTTTACCTGACCAAAGGGTGTTTAAAGTGACCTCTGAACTCTTTCATCTTTAGTAACAGTGGAAGAAACTTAATTTAGAGAATGGTGTTTAACTTCAGCCTAATTCCTGTAAGAGTATGAGTGACACTCGTTTTGAGTCAGGCCCTGATGGTTCAAGTGCTTCCAGCAAAACCACACCACCTGTCGGAGGGAAAGAAAGATCTCAGGCTCAAGTGGATAATGGGGATAATTTGCTTGGAGGGGTTTCTTATGGCAAGTTATCTGTGAAGATAAAATCTGCAGCTAAGCACAGCAAACAAAGTCACTGATTCCATCCGCAATTAAGCAAGACTAGCACTCTCTGACTGGAGGTTTCAGGTTCTATATATGTGTAGATATGGATGTGTGCATGTGTTTGCAAGTGTACTTATGTATGTATATTCTGTGCGTACACATATATCTGAGTCTGGGAATATATGTGAGAGTGCACGTGAATGTAATATATGCGCATGTGTGTGTAGTTTGGTGAAATACCAGGTTGTGTAAACATGGTCAGTGCAATATCCTGGTCTAGCTTGAGTTAATAATTTTTACCCCAAAGACCATCTGCACCCTCACTCACGCCACCACACCCCCCCCACCTAACCTCTTCCCTTCTCTCCCTGTAGTTGTTAGGCTACAGCCCCTTCATGTTTGGAGTTGCTTCTCCTCCAGGAGGGCCTAGACAGTAAACCTGGTCAGGCTATTCGGATATAGGGAGTGTCCATCCCGATTTCTCTTGCAAATTATGCTGAGGGATCTTTTACATCCTCCCGAGCAAGCACAAGGTGTTTGGTTGATGCACCTCCACCAGGGCAGTGCTCCCCCCAGCGCTGCACCAGGAATAAAGGCAAAATACTGTAGATGCTGGAAATCTGAAACAAAAACAAAAATGCTGGAAAAACTCAGCAGGCCTGACAGCCTCTGTGGAGAGGGGAAGACAGAGTTAACGTTTCGAGTCCATATGACTCTTCTTCAGAGCTCTGTCTTTCTCTCCACAGATGCTGTCAGACTTGCTGAGTTTATCCAGCATTTTTTGTTTCTGCACCAGGAATGTCGGCCGAGATTTCGTGCTCAGTTCTCTGGAGCGGGGTTTGGGCCTTTAGCAGCGCAATTTAACTTCGCACAGTGAGCTTCCTGTGTCGTCAGACCTGATAAACACACAGCGCCAAATTAAGAATCTCGAATATCTCCTTCTAGTTTCACGCAGGTCAAACTGCTCTCCCCTGGAGCACTGCAAGTTTGGAAAGGCAGGTTCCCGGATTGCGATGTGCGGCTTGAATATTTCACATATTTCTGAACATCCGATTGATAGAGATTGTGAATAATCAAATGTTTTATTTCTTTGCCATTTGTCAGACTGCTCAGACTAAAGCCCCTGACTCAGAGCACGTTACTCATATATACCTTGCATTTGCAGCTTAGGAGAAACGAGCGGGTGAATTCGGAGATTCACTGATGATAAAGTAGAGAGAGAAAGAGAGAGAGAGAGAGAGACATGCACACGCACAGGTAAGGCTGTGAGAGAGAGAATGGTCAGGGGGCAGAGGTAAGAGAGAAAACACATTGACCTCTCCTCCTGCCCTGTTTTCTGAACACAACAATCGTGGGAAATGAATATCAACAACTCCCTCTTCAGTCAGTTTAGAAGTGGGTTGGATTTATTCAAACTCCACCATCCCTTTTGAAGGTGATTGGTTTTAATTTACACCCGCTTATCCAATATTCATAGACTGACTCTTCAGCACTGATGGAGCAGAGGCTGAGATCCCTCTGCTTATGTTTTCAATAAACACTCGTTTCCTTGAGCGTGTCAATCGGTGCAATGTTCACCGAGGAACTTCGGTACAAAGGATTGCTTACTTCTATCCCCACACTGCTGAGCACTAAGGAAACAATACCTCTGCTTCTGATATTGAGTGGCCAATCATGTATGACCCCAGAGAGTGAGTGTTGGCAAACTAATTGACAGCGAAGATTTCATAGCCCAGCCTTAATCCTCACTCATTTCGTTCATCATCAAGGCGTGGATGTCATTGGCAAGGCGGACATTCATTGAGAGATGGTTTCCGCTGGTCGGGGGAATCTAAAACACGGGGGCACAGTCTCAGGGTAAGGGGCCCATCATTTAGGGCTGAGACGAGGAGAAATTTCTTTGCCCAGAGGGCTGTGAATCTTTGGCATTCTCTACCCCAGAGGGTGGTGGATGCTCCATCATTGAGTACACTTCAGGCTGGGATAGACCGATTTTTGGTCTCTCACGGAATTGTGGGATATGGGGAGCAGGCAGGATCAGCTATGGTCACACTGAATGGTGAGGTAGGCTCGACAGACCATGTGGCCCTACTGCTGCTCCTATTCCTTGTGTTCTTGCGTTCATCACACACAGTCGGCTGCCCTGATGGGGATGGTGGGCATTCTAGTGGCTTGATGCAAATGAGGGGCTTGCTAGACCCCTTCAGAGGAGCAGCGAAGAGTCAAATATGGGCCAGACCAAGCTAGGACATCAGGTTTTTAAGACAATCCAACAGCTTCATGGTCACCATTACTGGTTTTCATGGCCAGATTGTCTAGAGCTAAATTAAAGTTCTTAAACTGTCCAAGTGAAACTTGAACTCCTGTTCTGGGTTATTAGTCCAATAGCATAAGCGCTATACAGCCCTATCCACTTAATGATGGTGAGGCTTAAGGGAGTTAAATTATAGATACAGAAATGTAGCCTCTATCCCCTTACGTATGTGAGATTGAGGGGTGACCCAATAGGATAGATATTTCCTCTGGTGGGGGAATTCAGGGTAAGGGGGCAGAACCTTAAAATTCCAGCCTGGGGTGATGTCAGAAGGAAGCACTTCTTCACACAAAGGGGAGTGGAAATCTGGAACTCTGTCCCATGAAAGGCTGTGGGTTCTGGGGTTTAGTTAGAGCTCCAAGAGTGAGATCAATTGATTTGAGTTGGGGGCAAATATACCGAAGGGTAGGGAGTAAAGTCAGGTTAATGGATTTGAGGTGCACTTCAGCAGCGATCTAACTGAATGGTGGAGAGGTTTCGAGGGGCTGAGTGGCCTCCTGTTCCTATATCCCTAAGGAACGTTGTAACTCGATGTCAACCGCAGTGCAGTTCCCTGCAGGGCCACAGTACGGTGATTGGAAGTGAAAGGGTCGAGTAAGATTCACTTCGAGAACTGGGTTTAACCAGGACAAAAATGTGGAAGCACCACTTGCCCAGGGCAGTGGATGGGTGTGGTAGGTTGGGGGTGGGGGGTGAGGTGGGGGGGGGGCGGATGTTGGGGCTGAGGGAGGGGGAGGGAGTGGTGCAGGCACATGGGGTGGAGCTTGGCTTGAGGCCTTAAACCCGAGGAGGAGCACTGCTTTTACTGCAGCGAGATCTGGAATGCTCCACCTGAACGGCTGCTGCGAGAACATTGAACAGTGACCTTCAAAAGGGGGAATTGGATCATTCCTTGGAAAGGCAAAATTTGCATGGATATGGGGGGGAGAGAGCAGAGACAGTGGGGCGAATTGGATAGCTTTTTCAAAGAGCTGGCACAGGCAGGATGGGCTGAATGGTCTCATTCAGTGCTGTATCGTTGGAGGATGCCATAGGATTGGAATCCAGCTGCGGCTGCCCAGGGGTTCAGAGGGTAAATGCACTTCCCATTGGTGAAAAAAATCCCCACGCTCGTAAATCATGTTGGTAGCATCAATGTGGACATTAGGGTCATCTTTCTTTGTCCAATAATTTTGCGCATTTCATGCAGTTTCTCACTGTTAGCCTCAGTACCCACGACGGACGGAAGCTCAACCAGATTTTGGGATTCTCATCCCTATTTTATCCGGTAACTACTGTTTGAGTGTGGGCCTGAGGTCAGATACGCTGCTGTCTCACGAGGTACAGGGAAGGGCATTATAGGGTGGTGACAGGGTGATACTGGGGTTGGGGGTGGCGGGGAAGATATTGGGATGAGGTGGTTGGGGAGATAATGGGTTGGGGGGTGTGGGAGTTACTTGGGTGGTGGGGAGAGATATTTGGCTGGTGGGTAGGCAAATATTGAAGTGAGAGGAGATAGTGGAGTATCGGGGGCAGAGATACCAGGGTGGAGGGGTCATACCATGGTTGAAGGGATGTGGGGAGATATGAGGTGCAGGGAGATACAGGGTGTGGGGAGATTAAAGGTGCGGGGAGATAGTGGGGAGGAGGGGAGGAATGGGGTGGAGGGAAATACAGGGTGGGGGAAGATATGGGGTGTGGGGAGATACGGGATGCGTCATAGCGGGTTGGTGGGAGATAGGGGATGAGGGAAGATATTGGCGTGGGGTGGAAGATATGCAATGCGGGAGAGATACAGAGTGGGAGAAGATATTGTGGTGGGAGAGATAAAGGGTGGCGGCAAGATACTGGTGCGGCGGGAGATACAGGGTGGGGTGAGATACTGAATTGGGGGAGAAACGGGGTGGGGGAAGATACTGGGGTGGGGTGGGAGATGTGGGACGGGGGAGAGATACAGGGCTCGGGGGTTTTTTTAGCAGTTAGGGGAGGACTATTGGGGTGTGGTTGAAAGGTACAGGGTGGGGGGGTTGGAGAAACTGTGATGTGTAGAAGATACTGTAGTTGGGATGGGGTAATGGGTGTAGAGGTAATGAACTGAGGTTAGAAGTGTCAGGCGTGTGTCAGGAACCAGGGGTATGAATTGGAGGTGCAGGGACGGGGGTGTGGTTGAGGTATCTTGAGAGTAAACCTATACAGAAATTGTGAACATCATATGCTTGACTGTAATGTGTTCCAGTCTGGAATAGCTGCTGAGTCACTGTATTCTGAGTGAGCCTCGAGGACAGCTGGTATCTGTGGCTGTGCACAGTGGGGCTCCATGCCTGACTGGAGGAAGGAAGAGAACTGAACATTTGGAGGATGATGCTCAGGATTAGTTGGAAATCCTTCCTGTTGTAAGAAATGTGACTCCAGGTAAATGGAGCGGGAAGGGGAGATGCCTGGGGTTCCGATTGTGGTACAGGTGCCCCATGGATCAGTTGGAAAGCTGAGTAGAACCCCAACAGGGACATACCTCATCCTGACACGGGGCTTGTGTGTGTGTGTGTGTGTGTGTGTGTGTGAGTTATTCATACATGGGCTGTGGGCATCTCTGGCTAGGCCAGCATTTATTGCCTATCTCTAATTGCCCTTGTTCAGGGGGCATTTAAGAGTCAACCACATTGGTATGGGTCTGGAGTCCCATGTAGGCCAGACCAGGTAAGGACAGCAGATTTCCTTCCCTAAAGGACATTAGTGAACCAGATGGGTTTTTACAACAATCGGCAATGGTTTTGTGGTCATCATTAGACTTTTAAGTCCAGATTATTTATTGAATTCAAATTCCACCATCCGCCGTGGTGGGATTTGAACCCAGGTCCCCAGAGCATCACCCTGGGTCTCTGGATTACTCGTCAGTAAAATACCACTATGCCACTGTGTGTGTGCACTTGTGCGTGTGTGCGTTTATCTGTGTGTGCATGTGAGTGTGTGTGCATGTGCGTGCATGTGTCTGTGTGTGTATGTGCCTGTGTGTGTTTGAGTGTGAGTGGGTGCATATAAGCGTGTGTTTGTGTGGGTGTGTTTGTGAGTATGTGTGTGTGTGTTTGCCTGTGAATGTGTCAGTGTTGTCTTTGTGTGAGTATGTTTGTGAGTGTGTGTGCATGTGTGTGTGTATAGATGTGTGTATGTGTGTGTGTGTTTGAGTATGTGTGTGAGAATATGTGAGTGTGTGATTGTATGTGTGAGTGTGTGTGCATGTGAGTGTGTGTGTGTTTGAGTGTATGTGAGTGCATATATGTGTATGTGTATGTGTGTGAATGTGCGTGCATGTGTCTGTGTGTGTATGTGCCTGTGTGTGTGCCTGTGTGTGTGCCTGTGTGTGTGTCTGTGTGTGTCTGTGTGTGTGCGTTATCTACCAGCTCTGCAGGAGGTTTGATCAGTAATGATATGTGAAAGAACACAGTGTACTGCGTGGGGTTACTACAGAAAAATCACATCATCAAATGGAGCCTCCTCTTTGGCCAGGAGCAGAAGTCTGTGTTTTCATTAAAGTGATGGTGAATATTATAACGTGTTCTACATGACAATAATAAATGGCAAGGGGTTTGGGATTCTGAATGCTGAGAGTAAATGGGAAGGAGTTTGGGTCCATTGGGATTCTGTGCAATGGGAGTGAATGGGGATCAATCCGTGTCCATTGTGATTCTGTATGGTTAGAGTGAATGGGAAGGGATTTGGGTCCACTGATATTGTGTACAGTTTGAGGGAATGGGAAGGAGTTTGGGTCCATTGGGATTGTGTACAATGGGAGTGAATGGGAAGGGGTATGGGTCCATTGGGATTGTGTACAATGGGAGTGAATGGGAAGGGGTTTGGGTCCATTGGGATTGTGTACAATGGGAGTGAATGGGAAGGGGTTTGGGTCTATTGGGATTGTGTACAATGGGAGTGAATGGGAAGGGGTTTGGGTCCATTGGGATTGTGTACAGTGGAAGTGAATGGGAAGGCGTTTGGGTCCATTGGGATTGTGTACAGTGGAAGTGAATGGGAAGGAGTTTGGGTCTATTGGGATTGTGTACAATGGGAGTGAATGGGAAGGAGTTTGGGTCCATTGGGATTCTGTACACTACATGACAATTAAAAATATGTGGTGCAACCAAGGTCATTTGCCTAATTTACTGGTTAGCCCATGGAGTTGGTTGTCAAGAAGTGGAACATTGCCTAATACTCAAGCAACATCACCAAAATAGATGAATTAATTTTCTCTCAGTGGGACCTTGCTGTGTGTAAATGAGCAGCCATTCTACTGAGAATTACATCGGGTTTATAGCACAGACACAGGCCATTTGGCACAATAGCTCTACATTTATGTTCAACATGAACCTCCTCCCACCTTACTTCATGTCAGCTTATCAGTATGACCTTCTATTCCTTTTTTTCTCATTAACTGATCAAGATCCCCCTTAAATGTATCTATGATGGTTCATTCAACAACACTTCAAATGTTCTGGCATTGGGGTGGTTCCAAACTTGGGCTGGGAGGTACCCAGAGGAGGAGATTACCAGCAGGGAGGTGGAAGTTAGAGGGGATAAAGGTATTGGGAGGGGAGAAACTGGGGTGGAGGCTGGTAGAGGCATCTAGTGGGGTGGAGGGGTGGTCAGGTGGGGGTGTGGGGTGTTGGTGGCAGTGCGATTAACAGGGGGAGAGCCAGGAGATGTTAGGGGTTGGGGGACTGGAGTTGTTGGGGGGGGTGGGGGGGGGAGGTTGGCGGAGGTATATGTGGGAAGGATGTGTACAGGGACAGGTGAGGTACCGCAGGCTGAGCTTGTCCATATTTACTGAGCTGTACATTCGCAAGAGGGAGCAGAGTGAGGAACAGATCCGAGAAAGCAAACAGGGCTGTGCCACCTGCACTCAGGAACTTTGAACAACCAACCGAGCTCAGCTGTGTCCCTCTTTTATTATCTGCCAATTTATCACATCTCACTCAGGCAGAACAAATGGCTGCACTCATAAAGGATGTGGGGAATGTGAACTGGTAATTACCAGAGCACAGTGTTTTCAGAAGAAGTGGAAATCTCAGTCTGATAAAGTGGATAAGGCATGTTTCACTCAATCCACTCACATTACAACACTGGGCTTAGTGGCCTAATCTCGGCCTCCATCTCCCTCCCGACACATGCTGAGGAACATTCCAGGCTCCCATATCGACCCGTTAATGGGAGCCAATTTGCCATTTTTAAAGGGGAAATGAACAGGGAAAGTAGCGCACAATTAGAAAAGTTTAAATCCTCAATTTGTCCACGGCTCCCTGCGCTTAAGAGAGGTGAAAAGCCCAATTACCTTGGGAAATGCAGCTTTTCAGCCACTTGCTGAAGTCTGACCTTGCCTCAGGCGGAAACAACAACTGCTAATTCAGAACACGAGAGCCATTTCATTAAATCCCCCTGATTAACATTTTTGGAGACGTTTTGTTTCTTTAATGGCTGCATGCAGCTGTGATACCTGAGCAGATGCAATTCGCTCATGAGTTGCTTAATCGTTCTCCATTGAAAAAAAAAGAATAAAATGAAGCAGGAAGGGAGCTGGGAACAGTGTGCCTGGGACACTGAGTGACTTTTCTCAAGATCATAATCATAACTGTAAAGAAGAGAAGGCTTGTATTTCTATAGTGCCTCACACAAGCCCCAGGACATCCCAAAGAGCTTTACAGCCAATTAACTTCTTCCGCAGTGTAGCCACTCGGTGTAATGTAGGAAATGCAGCAGTCAATTTGTGCACAGCAAGCGCCCACAAACAAGCAAGTGGCGATGACCAGATAACCTGTTTTTAGTGATGTTGGTTAGAGGATAGAGATAAATATTGGCCAGGACACCAAGGGCAACTCCCCTCATCTTCCGCAAGATAATGTGCAAGGGAACTTTATGTCTATCTGAGAGGGCAGAGGACCTCGGTTTAACATCTCATCCAGAAGACGATTCCTCTGACAGTGTTGTACTCCCCCAGTACTGCAATGGTGTTTTGTGGATTTTGTGGATTTTGTGCTCAAGTCTCTGGAGTGGGATTTGAACCCACAGCCTCCCGATAGGCTCTGCAACTCATCGGAGTTCATCAAGATTGATCACAAAATCCTCCCCTTGCAGAATCCAATTGTTTCTTAAATCATTCCAGGGTTTTTGTTACTGCCTTGGAGTTTATCCTATGCATTGATCATTCCTCATTTCTGTCAAATTAATCTTTGCAGCTCAGTGCCTGATTAGTTTGAGAAATGATGTGTGGTGAGTGTCCCATGCTTTGGGTCAAAGCTCTCCATCACTGGGGTTTTTCTCACTTCCTGTCTGGGTCTGTTTTAGTCTCATTGATATAGATTGATTAGACTGATTAATCAGTAACTCCATTATCGTTGTATCATGTGACTATGCCAGGATTTAAAAAAATTCACTTTATGGGCTGTGGGCTTCGCTGGCTGGACCAGCATTTATTGCCCATCCCTAATTGCCCTTGAGAAGGTGGTGGTGAGCTGCCTTCTTGAGCTGCTGCAGTCCGCATGGTGTAGGTACACCCACAGTGCTGTTAGGGAGGGAGTTCCAGGATTTTAACCCAACGACACTGAAGGAACAGCAATATATTTCCAAGTTAGGATGGTGAGTGACTTGGAGGGGAACTTGCAGGTGGTGGCATTCCCATCTAGGACACTAACCTGAGGAACTCCTGCAGTGATGTCCTGGAGCTGAGATGATTGACCTCCAACAAGCACAACCATCTTCCTTTGTGCTAGGTGTGACTCCAACAAGCGGAGAGATTTCCCCTTTGATTCCCATTGACTCCAGTTTTGCCAGCACTCCATGATGCCACACTTGGTCAAATGCAGCCTTGATGTCAAGGACAGTCACTCTCACCTCACCTCTGGAGTTCAGCTCTTTTGCCCATATTTGGACCAAGGCTGTAATGAGGTCAGGAGCTGAGTGGCCCTGGCAGAACCCAAACTGGGCGTCAGTGAGCAGGTTATTGCTAAGCAAGCACTGTTGATGACCCATTCTATTACGTTACTGATGATGGAGAGTAGACTGATGGGGCAGTAATTGGCCAGGTTGGATTTGTCCTGCTTTTTGTGTACAGGACATACCTGGGCAATTTTCCACATAGCCGGGTAGATGCCAGTATTGTAGCTGCACTGGAACAGCTTGGCTAGGGGTACGGTAAGTTCTGGAGCACAAGTCTCCAGTACCATTGCTGGAATATTATCAGGGCCTAGAGCCTTTGCAGTATCCAGTGCCCTCAGCTGTTTCTTGATATCACGTTGAGTGAATCGAATTGGCTAAACTCTGGCATCTGTGATGCTGGGGACATCCGGAGGAGGCTGAGATGGATCATCCACTCGGCACTTCTGGCTGAAGATTGTAGAAAATGCTTCAGCCTTATCTTTTGTACTGATGTGCTGGGCTCCTCCAGCATTGAGGATGGGGATATTTGTGGAGCATCCTCCTCCAGTGAGTTGTTTTATTGTCCACCACCATTCACGACTGGGTGTGGCAGGACTGCAGAGCTTAGATCTGATCTGTTGGTTGTGGGATCGCTTAGCTCTGTCTATCACTTGCTGCTTATGCTGTTTAGCACACAAGTAGTCCTATGTTGTAGCTTCACCAGGTTGACACCTCATTTTTAGGTATGTCTGGTGCTGCTCCTGACATGTCCTCCTGCACTCTCCATTGAACCAGGGTTGATCCCCTGGCTTGATGGTAATGGTAGAGTGAGGGATACGCTGGGCCATGAGGTTACAGATTGTGTTCGAGTACAATTCTGCTGCTGCTGATGGCCCACAGCACCTCATGGATGCCCAGTCTTGAGTTGCTAGATCTTTTCAAAAATCTATTCCATTTAGCATGGTGGTAGTGCCACACAACACGATGGAGGGTATCCTCAATGTGAAGGCGGGAATTCATCTCCACAATGACTGTGCGGTGGTCACTCCTACTGATACTGTCATGGACAGATACATCTGCAGCAGGCAAGTTGGTGAGGATGAGGTCAAGTATGTTATTGGCAGAAGCTGTACCAGAACTCAAGGACACAAGATATAGAGGCAGAAATAGACTTTTTAGCCCTTGGAGCCTGCTTTACCATAGAGTACAATCATGTCCAATCTTGGGCTCCAACTCTACTTACCTACCTGCTCCCCATATCCCTTTATTCCCTGAGAGACCAACAGTCGGTCTACCTCAACCTTAAATGCATTCAACAATGGAGCATCCACCCTCTGGGGTGGATTTCCAAAGATTCACAACCCTTTCATGAAGTAATTTCTCCTCATCTCAGTCCTCAGTAAATAGACTTTAATATTTGATGGATTTTGGTCATTTGTCATTCAGCCTATGTCCCCTTGTCCTCACCTTACCATTTAATATAAGGCAATATGGGGATATATCCTTCCCATCACTATCAGGTAGCTGCCTTGTGAGGCTGAGGGGTTAAGTCACCCTTCTCACTACCTTTGACCGGGAATCAGCTTTCAGGCTCTCCTCTGCACTTTCTCCATTGTAACGTGGGACAGAAGGATCACTAATGTCTCCCCCTCCCCACTACGTTTCTCCCCTCTGTCCTGACTCTTGCTGGGCTCTGGGCTCACTGGTGTTGGCCGTGTCTTTTTAGCCTCTCACCCAGCCCTCACAGGTGCACCTGTGAGGGCTGGGTGAGAGGCTAAAAAGACACGGCCAACACCAGTGAGCCCAGAGCCCAGCAAGAGTTGATCACACGTGAAACTTTATCTTATTTTCCCATGGGCTGTGGGCATCGCTGGCAAAGTAAGCATTTGTTGCCCATCCCTAATTGCCCTTGAACTGAGTGGCTGGCTCGGCCATTTCCGAGGGCAGCTGAGAGTCAACCCACATTACTGGGGGGTCTGGAGTCACAGCAACGTGCTTGGCTCTTAACTGCTCCTGAAAAGGCTTACCAAGCCACTCAGTTCAAGGGCAATTAGGGATGGGCAACAAATGCTGGCCTTGCCGGTCACGTCCACATCCCCATGAAGGAATAATTTTAAAAAGTCACCCAAGTTAATTCAACTGGAAAAGAAAATGGTGCGTGCCAGGGGTAATGCCAATTCGCTTGGAGCCCATTTTGTAATGTTGGCCTAGATTAATCCACGAAAGCAGCGGTTTTGGTTGTAAAAGCCCAACTGATTCAACAATATCCTTGAGGGAAGGGGAAGCTGCACACTATAGAGCCATAAGACCATAAGACCATAGGAGCAGAAATTAGGCCGTTTGGCCCATCGTGTCTGCTCCGCCATTCAATCATAGCTGATAAGTTTCTCAACCCCAGTCTCCCGCCTTCTCCCTGTAACTATGCGATTGACTATTAATTCTCTCTGCACACTTAAGGTTTGGTTACTGAGAGAATGTTGTTTCTTTTAAGGGGAAAGTGAACAGCTACTGTGAAAGTTGAAAAGATGCAGGTTGGGTTTAGCCCCGGGTTGACGAAGCAAAGAGACAGTACAGACAGGATGGGCTGAAAGGCCTCAATGGGTTTATTGTTCGAGGGGAATGAATTTTAGCAAAATATATCTCGCAATTCAAAGACTGAACGATGTTGAAGATAGACCGGGATAGTCAGAGAGATGCACGTGGAGCAGGGGTGCCATCTGCTGGCTGAAGACCAAATGGTTGCTACTCTCTACCTGGCTACAGGTAAATGGGAGGCTCAATGAGACAGTAAGCTAGAGACAGGGACAATAAACAACTGAAATCAACCTCGAATCAACAACAACTATGAGTTTCAAAAAAAAGAAAGATTATAATGCAAACTCACACTTGTACAGTGACTTTAGTTACCTCCTCCAGTCCTACAACCCTCCCAAGATTCGGCGCTTCTCCAATCCTGACCCTGCACATCCACGATCCTCATCACTGGCGGCTGTGCCCCAAGCTCTGGAATTTCCTCCCCAAACCTCTCCACCCCTAATCACGCTTTCCTCCTTTAAGATGCTCCCTAAAACCCACCTTTTTGATCAAGCATTTTGTTCGCTTTTCCTAATATTCTTACATGTCTTGGTGTCAAACTTTGTCTGATTACGCTCCTGTGAAGCCCCTTGAGATATTTTACTATGTTAAAAGTGCTATATAAATGGGCGATGTTGTTGTGGTGTAGCAAAACAACTGACTTTATTTGCTCTTGGCTTGTGAGCATCACTGACTGGGCCAGCATTTATTGCCCATCCCTAATTGCCCTGGGGTAGGCGGTAGTGAGCTGCTTTTGCAGCCCTACAGTTTGTGTGGTGTCAGAGCAGCAATGCTGTAGTGATTTGATACAAGTCAGTGCCTCGTTGGGCCATTTCAGAGGGCAGCTAACAGTCAACCACGTTGCTGTGGCTCAAATGTAGGCCAGACCGGTTAAGGATGGCAGATTTCCTTCCCTGGAGGATATTAGTGATCCAGACGGGGTTTTACGACCATCTGATGGTTTCATGATCATTATTAATGAGACTAGCATTTTAATTCCAGATTTATTCAGTAATTGAATTTAAGTTCCCCCAGCTGTGGTGGCGGGATTCGAACTCGCGCCTCATTAGTCTGGGCCTCTGGATTACATTCCCACTATGGCGCTGTTCCCATGGCTGGGTAGAAGTTCAAGCCTGGAGGCAATGTGGGTGTAAATGAGCATTGGTGGGGGGTAAGGATTGATATGGAGGAAGTCATGGGAACAGGTTGTGTTGGTGACGGATGGATTGTGAGTTTGAAGTTCATTGCTGGATCAAACCCCAAGGACCTTGAATATGTTGTCACCTCCCTGACATGTGACAATGTTTAGAATACTGAAAGGCCTGGAGAGAGTGGACGTGGGGAAGATGTTTCCATTAGTAGGAGAGACTAGGACCCGAGGGCACAGCCTCAGAGTAAAGGGAAGACCTTTTAGAACAGAGATGAGGAGAAACTTCTTTAGCCAGAGAGTGGTGAATCTATGGAATTCATTGCCACAGAAGGCTGTGGAGGCCAGGTCACTGAGTGTATTTAAGACCGAGATAGATATGTTCTTGATTGGTAAGGGGATCAAAGGTTACGGGGAGAAGGTGGGAGAATGGGGTTGAGAAACTTATCAGTCATGATTGAATGGAGGAGCAGACTCGATGGGCCGAATGGCCTAATTTCTGCTCCTATGTCTTATGGTCTTATGGTCTAATGCTTGCACACAACTCCATGATTGAATCTGTCCTGTTCAGGCTGCTACTGTCAGCACTGAAATGACCCTCAGCAAAGTCACAGCTGATATTTCCTGTGACTGTGACAGTGACTGTGTGAACTACCTCCTCATCCCACCTGCATAGGGGCAAATGCCATACTCAAAATCCCTTGCTCTCCGGTATTGTAATGATAAGCATTTCACTGGCTGGCACGTCTTGTTCCAACTGGTGTACCATAGGGAAATAAGAAAAGGAGCAGGCCATTTAAGTGGCAAGTAACATTCACGCCACACAAGTGCCTGTCAATGACCATCTCCAACAAGAGAGAATCTAACCATCGCCCCTTGATGTTCAATGGCATCACCATCAATGAACCTCCCACTATCAACATCCTGGGGGTTACCATTGACCAGAAACTGAACTAGACTAGCCATATAAATACGGTGGCTACAAGAGCAGGTCAGAGGTTAGGAATCCTGTGGAGAGTCACTCACCTCCTGACTCCCCAAAGCCTGTCCACCATCTACAAGGCACAAGTCAGGAGTGTGATGGAATACTGTCCACTTGCTTGGATGAGTGCAGCTCCCACAACACTCAAGAAGCTTGACACCATCTAGGACAAAGCTGCCCACTTGATTGGCACCCCATCCACAAACATTCACTCCCTCCACAACCGATTCACAGTAGCAGCAGTGTGTACCATCTACAAGATGCCCTGCAGGAATTCACCAAGGCTCCTTAGACAACACCTTGCAAACCCACGATCACTACCATCTAGAAGGACAAGGGCAGCAGATAGATGGGAACACCACCACCTGGAAGTTCCCCTCCAAGCCACTCACCATCCTGACTTGGAAATATATCGCCGTTCCTTCACTGTCGCTGGGTCAAAATCCTGGAACTCCCTCCCTAACAGCACTGTGGGTGTACCTACACCACAGGGACTGCAGCAGTTCAAAAAGGCAGCTCACCACCACCTTCTCAAGGGCAATTGAAGAGGATACATCATCCCTCTCAGGAGATGATGGACTGCGCCCAGGGTATAAGTCACTTCTGTATTGAACATTGTCTTTTGTGGCTGTAGAGGCCAATTGTCAGTGGCAGTCCCTTTCACAGCCGGCACAGATGCATAGCGTTGGCCTGAGGTTGACCAATGTTTTTTTTGCCTTCCAGTGGGCTCTTTCCCACTATCTGTTCATTTCTTTTCTCCTCTGCTGTTTCCACGCCCTTCCTGACTGTTCGTTTCCAGTTACTCTGGTCAGCAGCAAGGACTTCCCATGTATCAACTCTGATTCTGGACAACTTGAAGTGTCTCTTACAGAAGTCCCTGTATCGTGCTGATAGCAAGTTCGCCGTAAAGCATGTCTTTGGGGATGTGGCCATCATCCATTTGGCTCACGTTACCCAGACAACAGAGTCACCGCTGAATTTAAAAGGTTAAGATGTGATTTGATCAAAGGTTCAAGATATTAGGGGGAACAGAAAGGGTCGATAGAGAGAATCTATTCCTGGCAGGCAGAAGAAACTAGGATGAGGGGGCAAATTCTAAAGACTTGAGCCAGACCTTTCAGGAGTGAAATTCCAGGGAATAAGACCCTCTCCTCATACTTCAAACCTTGGAGCCCACGTATCATCCTGGTAAACCTACACTGAGCTCCCTCCTGTGTCAGCGTGGTGTTCACAGTGCCACAGGTGTGGTCTATCCAGGGCTTCGCTTCACTGAAGCATGATTTCTACCCCTCTTGCATCCTTGTCCTCTCTACATAAGGGTCAACGTTTGATTTTCTGTACCAGCCTACAACAACAACTTGAATGTCTAGAGTGCCTGTAATGTGGGAAACCGTTTGCATGTGCTTCCCAGGAGCAAACAATGTGTGACACCAGGGCCACATGAGGTATTAGGACAAGTGACCAAAGCCTTGGTCAAACAGGTATGTTTAAGGTACGTTGTAAAGGAGGGAAGGGAAGCGGAGAGATGGAGAGGGTTAGGAAGGGAATTGCAGAGCTTAGAGTCGAGGCAGCTGAAGGCGGAGCCATCAATGGTGGAGCGGTTAACATCAGGGCTGCTGACATGTCCAAAAAAGCAGTGATGCAGAGATCCTGGAGGGCTGTGGAGCTGGAGGAGGTTGCAGAGGTAGGGAGACGATTGATAGGAGGAAGTGTTGAATCGACTGTCGGTATTTAAAGTTGACAAGGCACTGAGACCAGATGAGATGCATCCAAGGATATTGAAGGAAGTGAGGGCAGAAATTACAGGGGCACTGGTCATAATCTTTCAGTCTTTGCTAGACTCAGGGAAGGTGCCAGAGGACTGGAGAATTGCAAACATTACACTCTTGTTCAAAAAATGTTGTAAGGATAAGCCCAGCAATTACAGACCAGTCAGTTTAACTTCAGTGGTGGGCAAGATTCTAGAAACAATTATTTGGGATAGAATTAGTAGTCACCATGGAAAAATATTGGTTGATAAGGGAGAGCCAGCATGGATTTCTAGAGGGGAAATCATGTTGCCTAATTTGCTGGAGTTTTTTGAAGAGGTACCAGAAAAGGTCAATGAGGGTAATGCCGTGGATGTGGTGTACATGGACTTTCAAACGCTATTTGGCGCAGTGCCACACAACAGGCTTGTGAGAAAAGTTATTGCTTACGGAATAAAAGGGACAGTAGCAACGTGGATCCAAAATTGGCTGAACAATAGGAAGCAGAGAGTAATGGTCAGTGGATATTTTTCAGGCTCGAGGAAGGATTGTAGTGGAGTTCCCCAGGGGTAGGTATTGGGACCCTTGATTTTCCTGATATATATTAATGATCTAGATCTTGGTGTGCAGGGGACAATTTCAAAGTTTGTGGATGATACGAAGCTTGGGAGTGTTGTGAACTGCGAGGAGGATGGTGTGGAACTTCAAGAGGACATAGACAAGTTGTTGGAGTGGGCAGATAGGTGGCAGATGAAGTTCAGTGTGTAGAAGTGTGAGATGATACATTTTGGTAAGAAGAACATGGGCAGGCAATATAAAATAAGGGGTGAAATTTTGAAGGAGGTGCAGGAGCAGAAAGACCTGGGTGTATATTTGCATAAATCATTAAAGGTGGCAGGACAGGTGGAGAGACCAGTAAATAAAGTATATAGTATCCTGGGATTTATTAATAGGGGCATAGAGTACAAGAACGGGGAGGTTATACTGAATTTATATAAGACACTCATTAGACTTCAGCTGGAGTATTGTGTACAGTTCTGGGCACCACATTATAGGAAGGATGTGAACACATTGGAGAGAGTGCAGAAGAGGTTTACAGGAATGGTTCCAGGGATGAGAAACTTCAGTTATGAAGACAGGTTGGAGAGGTTGGGACTGTTCTCCTTGGAGAGGAGAAGGCTAAGAGGAGATTTGATAGAGATGTTCAAAATCATGTTGGGGCTGGACAGAGTAGGTAGAAATAAACTGTTCCCACTCATAAAAGGATCAAGAACGAGAGGGCACAGGTTTGAAATGATTTGCAAAAGAAGCAAATACGAGGTGAGAAAAAAACTTTTCCACACAACGAGTGGTTCGGGTCTGGAATGCACTGCCTGGAAGTGTGGTGGAGGCAGGTTCAATCGAGGCATTCAAGAGGGTATTAGAGGATTATTTGAATAGAAACAATGTGCAGGTATACAGGAAAAAAGCAGGGCAATGGCACTAGGTCATAGTGTTCATTTGGAGAGCTGGTTCAGATGTGATGGACCGAATGGCCTCCAACTGTGCCATTAAAATTCTCTGCTTCTGTGATTCTGAGAGAGGGGAGTTCCGGCAGGGATTTGAAAACTAGGGTGGGAATTTTAAAATACAGAGTTGGAGTTGACCTAGTATCTAGCACAGGGTTGATGGGTGAATGGGATTTAGTGAAGGGTCATTCGGACTCGAAACGTTAACTGTGCTCCTCTCCGCAGATGCTGCCAGACCTGCTGAGTTTTTCCAGGTATTTTTGTTTTTGTTTGGGATTTAGTGAGAGTCAGGATATGGGCTTCAGAGTTTTCAATAAGATGCGAGAATCCCACCAGGAGCAGCCTGTGCATAGCGACTGACCACAGATCCAGAGAAATGGAACTGGACTTTGGTGGGGGGGCGGAGTTGGAAGCCTGGCCCTAAATGTTCAAGTTAATCTCGATGGACACTTGTAGAATTCTGTTGAAACTTGGCAGCAAAGGCTTGGCCTGGTAATAGCAGCATAGCTCCCAATTAACAGATTAAACTCAGCATCGCCTCCAGAGAAAGAGGAAGATGTGGCTTTGACGAAAGGAACCAGATGAATCAGCATGAAAGCAACAAGCAGTGGCATGCTGAACTTCAGCTGCTCAAAGCATGTGAACAGGACATCAACAATACACGTACTGTTCCTCTGCCTTCTCGTGCTGGAAGTGATGATGAAGGATACTTGCCTGGGATGTAAACCTTGGTTTGGCATTTATTTTAATCAGGTACAGATGTAAGAAAATGGGCCACTACCTTGTTGCTATAGTAAGGCAGTTAGGATATTCCTGCTGGACTTGCATCTTCAGAATCACTGAGCAGTTTGGATCAGTCTTATAAGGGGCCAGTGCCTGGACAGGAACTCATTTGTTATGAGATGGTTTGTGGACAGGGCCATAATAGTAAGAGCAACAGGAAAAATAATAGTTAAAATAACAGTACCAGTGGCAACAGTAATAACAGGAGTAATAACTACAACAGTAACAACAGTATCATTAATGGTAACAACAGTATCAGTAACAGTAATAACAGTTTCAGCAACAATAATAACAGTATCAGTAACAGTAACAACAGTATCATTAATGGTAACAACAGTATCAATAACAGTAATAACAGTATCAGTAACTGTAATAACAGTATCATAAACAGTAACAACAGAATCAGTAATAGTAACAATAATATCATTAATGGTAACAACATTATCAGTAACAGTAACAACTGAATCAGTAACAGTAATAACAGTATCAGTAACAACAGTATCAGTAACAGTAACAACATTGTCAGTAACAACAGTATCAGTAACTGTAACAACATTATCAAAAACAATAGCAAGGGTATCAGTAACAGTAACAAGAGCAGTAATAATAGCAACAGCAACAACCATATAAACAGCAACAATGAAAGGAAGAACAGCATCAAGAGTAATAACAGCAATGGTGCCATCAGCAATATCAGAAACAACGAAAACAGTAACAACAGCAACAGGAGTAACAATAATAGCATCAGCAGTAACAACAGCACTACCCTTGACAGCTCACATGGAGAGATACTGCTGTAGTGGTATTGGGCTGAGTGACTGGGCTCCCACCAAGCCTCATGACGTCTTCTTGGCTTAGAGGGCAGACATCCATTACTCTGATTCCCTGATCTGGACCAGTGATGCCTATATTTGTCAACCAGCCATTCCAGTGTTCTGTCACAGGGCAGAAACTTAACTGGAGAAGTTCGGACATGGAGCTGTGGGAAAAGTGCACACAGATTTGTGATTCTCCAACACTTTCAAGCACTTTGGAGAGGAAAGGGAGGTTGGGGGGTGGTGGGGGGGGGCAGTCATTTCCAATGACAGAGGGGTCAAGGAGAAAGGTGGATGGCCAATTTGAAAGGGGTAGTGACAGTACCTGAGGAGGGGGAACCATTTTCAATGCCAGCGTGAGGCGGGGACAGGGAGTGCAGGAAGGCAGTTGAGTGGTTGGAGGTCTAATAGGAATCGGGATGAGGGAGCAGAAGGTAGGGGTTATGGACAGGATAATCTTGGAGAGGGGATGAGGGGAGAGAGGAGAGAAACTAGAGACAGGTGGGAGATCAGGACAAGGGCAGGCGGAAGAATAGAGTTAGAATGTAGGATTCTCAGAGAATGTTTGGCGTGGTGGATGTGGGAAGCTGGGTGGTTAGGAGATTAGTAAGGGGATAAGGAAAGTAGAGCTCAGGAGGTGAAGATGGGTTAGTAGAAGATGAAGGTTAAAGGAGCAATGAGATGGGTAGAACTAGGTGTGGTTATCAATGGGGGAGGTGATGCCAGGGTTGGAGAAGTGACCAAGGTGCGATTTGATGATAAGGACCACACCGTCACCTTGGCAGGTGGTCAGGGTCAGGCGCTGGAAAGGATAGCTAAGCTGTGGGGGGAGGGGATGGCATGTTGGGGTGGGTGGGGGGAAGAGGCGGTTTCAATAGGTCGCAAGGTTTCAACTCATATGAGTCAAGCTTTAGACAAAGTCATAGCTTTGATGTAATCATCCACAAGAAGGTCATGGAAGGGTAAGGAGCTTGTTCATGAGTGATTGGACATTCTGGAGGGAGTTGGGGAGCGGGGCAGTGACTGCTGGACCACTGGCAGTAGTGGATGGGGTGAGTGGAATGGGAGGCAGGTCAACTTCAGTTATGAAGATAGATTGGGGAAGTTGGGACTGTTTTTTTTTGGAGAGGAGAAGGTTGAGAGGCGATGTGACAGAGGTATTCAAAATCATGAGGGGTCTAGACAGATTAGACAGGGAGAAACTGTTCCCATTTGTGGAAGGATCGAGAACAAGGGGGCAAAGATTTAAAGTAAGTGGAAAAAGAGGCAAAATCAGCGTGAGGAAAATCTTTTTCACACAGCGAGTGGTTCAGGTCTGGAATGCTCTGTCTGAGAGTGAGCTGGAGGCAGATTCAACAGAGGTATTCAAGAGGGAATTAGATAATTGTTTGAAAAGGAAGAATGTGCAGGGTTACAGGGAGAAGGCAGGAGAATGGCATTAAGTAAAATGCTGATCGGAGAACCAGTGCTGATATGATGGCCTCCTTCTGCTCTGTAATGATTGTGTGATTCTGTGAACTAGGTTAGCGCCCACTGGGAGGGACGGCTGACAAGAGAGGAGGAAGGGGCATTTGAGGTTGCTGCTCATGAGGTGGCATCAGCAGATGTCTCAGTGGAGAATGTCATGAGACACACACAATGGGGAGGTGGCATGTTGGTATTGTCACTGGACTAGTATTGCAGAGACCCAGGGTAATGCTCTGGAGACACGGGTTCAAATAAAAAATGGACATGAATCTAATGATCACCATGAAACCATTGTTGATTCTTGTAAAAACCCATCTGATTCACCAATATCCTTTAGGAAATGAAATCTGCTGTCCTTACCTGGTCTGGCCTACATGTTGACTCTTAAATACCCTCTGAACAATGGATGGGCCTAGCCAGTGATGTCCACGTCCAATAAATAAATAAATAAACATGGAAGCCATGGCTTTAATCTAGGGAAATCAAGATTGGAGGGGAGAGCGTATGAAATGAAAGGAATACAAGAAATGGCCTGTTCCACCATTCAATATAATCATGGTGATGTAACTCAGCTCCACTTTCTCACCCACTCCCCACATCCCTTAATTCTCTGAGCATCATTGGTCTCCACCATGAAGATGCCCAATGACTGAGCGTCCACAGCTCTCCGGCTTGGAAGATTCCAAATGCTCACAACCCTCTGAGTGAACAACTTTCTCCTTATCTCGGTGCCAAATGGTGAGAGGGTTAAGGGGACGAGACCAGCGATGAGGGACCTGAGAGGGGGAACAGGAAAATTAGAGATTTAATTAATGCTTTTGGGACCTGGAGCCGTACCCAAAATGTACACACGACTGGATCCAGAGAGACATGTCCTGGTCCGAAACAAAAGGTGGGGGGCGGGGTAGAAAATGATATGAAAGAGTCCAGAGATCAAGTCAATTTAAGGTCAGTGGCAAATGAGTGAGATGTGGAGAATTGTGATGTGGAAGGCGCTGCCCGAGAGGCTGGTGGAAGCAGATTCAAAAGGAACTTCCAAAGGGAATCAGATAAATACTTGAATAATAAACCTGTGTTTGTCTGAAAAGTAGATGCAATTTTTAATGGGAAAAAAAGCTGTTTGGCCTATCGATTGGAGGAGCTGGGGCTGTTCTTCTTGGAGAAGAGAAGGCCGAGAGGAGATTTGATAGAGGTGTTCAAGATCATGGCCAGTCTGGACAGCGCAGGCAGGGAGAAGCTGTTCCTCCTCGTGAAAGGATGGAGAACATGAGAGCACAGATTTAAAGTAATTGGTAAAAGAGCGAGTGGTTAGGATCTGGAATACCCTGCCTGAGACAGGAGGCAGGGCCAATTGAGGCAGTTGAGAGGGAATTGGATAATTATCTGAAAAGGAAGAATGTGCAGGGCTAAGGGGAGAAGTTGGGGAAAGGCACCAGAGGGCATTGCTCCTTCGGGGAGCTGGCACAGACGTGATGGGCCGATGGGCCTCCTTCTGGGCTGTAACGATTCTGTGGCCGGAAGGGGCAGTTGAGGGGGGAGGGGGGGTGTGGTTGGGGAGGGGGGTGGTGGTTGGTGGGGGGAGAGAAATAATGTGTTGAAAACTCCAGGAATAGAACCAAGCGGAGTCAACAACTCTAGATCCAACTGGCTATACCTGCGTCCAAATCTAGGGCATTCCATGACCCTTTCTTTCTCCCCTCATATTGCCAACCCCCCCCACGGGATCGCCCTGGACTCTCCAGCAATTATAGGGCAATGCTGCAAGTAAGAAAACGAAGGGAGAAGAATCACAGGGAGCATCGAAACAATAAGTGTGCCTGCATTTCAGGTTTTTTTTTTTGTTTATTAGCTGTAAAACTATTGGAGAAAGTATTAAAAAGAAAAGGCGGGTTCATTGGCTGAAAAGCCATGGGACGAAAGCTCCAGGAGTAAGTCCAACCAGAGTTGCCAACTCCGCTTCCCCCCTCTCTCCGCCCTCACCTTCCTTCAGCCTGCCTTCCCTGATGCCCCTTTTAATTCTTATTGGGAAGGACGAGCTAAGTAAAAGTGTTTTAACACCGGGTATAAACATGAGACCAAGTTAAACTTCGTAATGCAGCTTGGGGGCCAAAGCGATTAATGAGAAATTGTGTGGAAAACGCGAGACCTGCCTTCCAGCTCTCAGTAACAAATTACTCCCTTGGATATTTCTTTCTTCTAAATAGAGCACCGGCTCCTGATAAATTGTGCATTATTTTTCCCCTTTACAAAAAAAAAACCCCAAACTGATAAGGCCTTTAATTCAGATGGTTTGGGAAGCAACGCTATTTCACTC
>NC_054467.1:256616046-256732513 GCF_017639515.1 Carcharodon carcharias | reverse complement strand
TGTGTGCTAGTTTTTGGTGTTCCAGGGCTGGTGTGCCAGTGTGAACTAGTTTTGGTGTTCCAGTGCTGGTGTGCCAGTGCATGCTAGTTTTGGTGTTCCAGGTCTGGTGTGCCAGGGTGAGCTAGTTTTGGTGTTCCAGTACGGTGGTACAAGGCTCAGCTAGTTTTGGTGCTCCACGGCCTGTTTGCCAGTGTGTGCTAGTTTTGGTGTTCCAGGGCTGGTGTGCCAGTGTGTACTAGTTTTGGTGTTCCACGTCTGGTGTGCCAGGGAGTGCTAGTTTTGGTATTCCAGGGCTGGTGTGCCATTGTATGCTAGTTTTGGTGTTCCAGGACAGGTGTGCCAGTGTGTGCTGCTTTTGGTGTTCCAGGACTGGAGTGCCAGTGTGTACTAGTTTTGGTGTTCCAAGGCTGGTATGCCAGTTCTGCTAGTTTGGTATTCCAGGGTTGGTGTGCCAGTTTGTGCTGGTTTTGGTGTTCCTGGGTTGGTGTGCAGTGTGAGCTAGTTTAGGTATTCCATGGTTGGTGTGCCAGTGTGTGCTGGTTTTGGTGTTCCAGGGTTGGGTGTGCCAGTGTGTACTAGTTTTGGTTGTTCCAGGGCTGGTGTGCCAGTGCATGCTAATTTTGGTGTTCCAGGGCTGGTGTGCCAGTGTGTGCTAGTTTTGGTGTTCCAGTGCTGGTGTGCCAGTGCATGCTAGTTTTGGTGTTCCAGGTCTGGTGTGCCACTGTGTGCTAGTTTTGGAGTTCTGGAATGGTGTGCCAGGATGTGCTAGTTTTGGTGTTCCAGGGCTGGTGTGCCAGTGTGTGCTAGTTTTGGTGTTCCAGTGCTGGTGTGCCAGGGTGTGCTAGTTTTGGTGTTCCAGGTCTGGTGTGCCAGTATGTGCTAGTTTTGTTGCTCCAGTGATGGTATGCCAGGGTGTGCTAGTTTTAGTGTTCCAGCGGTGGTTTTGCCAGTGTGTCCTTGTTTTGTGGTTCCAGACCAGGTGAGCCAGTGTGTACATTTTTTGGTGCTCCAGGACCAGTGTGCCAGTGTGTGCTAGTTTTTGGTGTTCCAGGGCTGGTGTGCCAGTGTGTGCTAGTTTTGTTGTCCCATCACTGGAGTGCCAGTGTGTGCTAATTTTGGATTTTCCAGGGTTGATGCGCCATTGTGTGTGCTAGTTTTGGTGTTCCAGGGTTGGTGTTTCAGTGTGTGCTGGTTTTGGTGTTCCAGGATTGGTGTTTCAGTGTGTGCTGATTTTGGTGTTCCAGGATTGGTGTTTCAGTGTGTGCTGGTTTTGGTATTCCAGGGCTGCTGTGCCAGTGTGTGCTGGTTTTGGTATTCCAGGGCTGGTGTGCCAGTGTGTGCTGGTTTTGGTGTTCCAGGATTGGTGTTTCAGTGTGTGCTGGTTTTGGTGTTCCAGGATTGGTGTGCAAGTGTGCGCTGGTTTTGGTGTTCCAGGACTGTTGTGCCAGTGTGTGCTAGTTTTGGTATTCCAGGGCTGGTGTGCCAGTGTGTGCTGGTTTTGGTGTTCCAGGATTGGTGTGCAAGTGTGCGCTGGTTTTGGTGTTCCAGGACTGGTGTGCCAGTTTGTGCTAGTTTTGGTGTTCCAGGGTTGGTGTTTCAGTGTGTTCTAGTTTTGGTGTTGCAGGACTGGTGTGCGAGGGTGTGCTAGTTTTGGTGTTCCAGGACTGGTGTACCAGTGTGTGCTAGTTTTGATGTTCCATCGCTGGTATGCCAGTCTGTGCTAGTTTTGGTGTTCCAGGTGTGGTGTGCCAGTTTGTGTTGGTTTGTTTTTCCAGGACTGGCGTGCCAGGGTGTTCTAGTTTTGGTGTTCCAGGGCTGGTATGCAAGTGTGTGCTAGTTTTGGTGTTCCATGGATGGTGTGCCTGTGTGTGCTAGATTTGGTGTTCCAGGGCTGGTGTGCCAGTGTGTACTAGTTTTGGTGTTCCAGTGCTGGTGTGCCAGGGTTAGCTAGTTTTGGTGTTACAGGACGGTTATACCGGGCTGAGCTAGTTTTGGTGCTCCATGGCTTGTTTGCCAATGCGTGCTAGTTTTGGTGTTCCAGGGCTGGTGTGCCAGTGTGTGCTAGATTTGGTGTTCCAGGGATGGTGTGCCAGGGAGTGCTAGTTTTGCTATTCCAGGGCTGGTGTGCCAGTGTGTGCTAGTTTTGGTGTTCCAGGGATGGTGTGCCAGGGAGTGCTCGTTTTGGTATTCCAGGTCTGGTGTGCCAGTGCGTGCTAGTTTTGGTATTCCAGGGTTGGTGTGCCAGTGTGTGCTAGTTTTGTTGTCCCATCACTGGAGTGCCAGTGTGTGCTAATTTTGGATTTTCCAGGGTTGATGCGCCATTGTGTGTGCTAGTTTTGGTGTTCCAGGGTTGGTGTTTCAGTGTGTTCTGGTTTTGGTATTCCAGGGCTGGTGTGCCAGTGTGTGCTAGTTTTGGTGTTCCAGGATTGGTGTTTCAGTGTGTGCTGGTTTTGGTATTCCAGGGCTGGTGTGCCAGTGTGTGCTGGTTTTGGTATTCCAGGGCTGGTGTGCCAGTGTGTGCTGGTTTTGGTGTTCCAGGATTGGTGTGCAAGTGTGCGCTGGTTTTGGTGTTCCAGGACTGGTGTGCCAGTGTGTGCTAGTTTTGGTATTCCAGGGCTGGTGTGCCAGTGTGTGCTGGTTTTGGTGTTCCAGGATTGGTGTGCAAGTGTGCGCTGGTTTTGGTGTTCCAGGACTGGTGTGCCAGTTTGTGCTAGTTTTGGTGTTCCAGGGTTGGTGTTTCAGTGTGTTCTAGTTTTGGTGTTGCAGGACTGGTGTGCGAGGGTGTGCTAGTTTTGGTGTTCCAGGACTGGTGTACCAGTGTGTGCTAGTTTTGATGTTCCATCGCTGGCATGCCAGTCTGTGCTAGTTTTGGTGTTCCAGGTGTGGTGTGCCAGTTTGTGTTGGTTTGGTTTTCCAGGACTGGCATGCCAGGGTGTTCTAGTTTTGGTGTTCCAGGGCTGGTATGCAAGTGTGTGCTATTTTTGGTGTTCCATGGATGGTGTGCCTGTGTGTGCTAGTTTTGGTGTTCCAGGGCTGGTGTGCCAGTGTGTACTAGTTTTGGTGTTCCAGTGCTGGTGTGCCAGGGTTAGCTAGTTTTGGTGTTCCAGGACGGTTGTACCAGGCTGAGCTAGTTTTGGTGCTCCATGGCTTGTTTGCCAATGCGTGCTAGTTTTGGTGTTCCAGGGCTGGTGTGCCAGTGTGTGCTAGTTTTGGTGTTCCAGGGATGGTGTGCCAGGGAGTGCTAGTTTTGGTATTCCAGGGCTGGTGTGCCAGTGTGTGCTAGCTTTGGTGTTCCAGGGCTGGTGTGCCAGTTTCTGCTAGTTTTTGTATTCCAGGGTTGGTGATCCAGTTTGTGCTGGTTTTGGTGTTCCACGGTTGCGGTGCCAGTGTGTGCTAGTTTAGGTATTCCAGGGTTGGTGTGCCAGTGTGTGCTGGTTTTGGTGTTCCAGGTTTAGTGTGCCATTGTGTTCTAGTTTTGGTGTTCCAGTGCTGGTGTGCCAGCGCATGCTAGTTTTGGTTTTCCAGGTCTGGTGTGCCAGGGTGAGCTAGTTTTGGTGTTCCAGGGCTGGTGTGCCAGTTTCTGCTAGTTTTGGTCTTCCAGGGGTGGTGTGCCCGTTTCTGCTAGTTTTGGTCTTCCAGGGTTGGTGTGCCAGTGTGTGCTGGTTTTGTTGTTCCATGATTAGAGTGCCAGTGTGTGCTAATTTTGCTTTTTCCAGGGTTCATGCACCAGTGTGTGTGCTAGTTTTGCTTTTCCAGGACTGCTGTGCCATTGTTTTCTAGGTTTGGTGTTCCAGGGCTGGTGTGCCAGTGTGTGCTAGTTTTGGTGTTCCAGGGATGGTGTGCCAGGGAGTGCTAGTTTTGGTATTCCAGGGCTGGTGTGCCAGTGTGTGCTAGTTTTGGTGTTCCAGGACTGGTGTGCCAGTGTGTGCTAGTTTTGGTTTTCCAGGTCTGGTGTGCCAGGGTGAGCAAGGTTTGGTGTTCCAGTACGGTTGTACCAGGCTGAGCTAGTTTTGGTGCTCCACGGCTTGTTTGCCAGTGCGTGCTAGTTTTGGTGTTCCAGGGCTGGTGTGCCAGTTGTGTGCTAGTTTTGGTATTCCAGGGCTGGTGTGCCAGTTTGTGCTAGTTTTGGTTTTCCAGGACTGGTGTGCAGGTTTGTACTAGTTTTGGTGTTCCAGGGTTGGTGTGCCAGTGTGTGCTAGTTTTGGTATTCCGGGGTTGGAGTGCCAGTGTGTACTAGTTTTTGTGTTCCAGTGCTGGTGTGCCAGTGCATCCTAGTTTTGGTGTTCCAGGTCTGGTGTGCCAGGGTGAGCTAGTTTTTGTGTTCCAGTACGGTTGTACCAGGCTGAGCTAGTTTTGGTGCTCCACAGCCTTTTTGCCAGTGCATGCTAGTTTTGGTGTTCCAGGGCTGGTGTGCCAGTGTGTGCTAGCTTTGGTGTTCCGGGGCTGGTATGACAGTGTGCGCTAGTTTTGGTGTTCCATCATTGGAGTGCCAGTGTGTGCTAGTTTTGGTGTTCCAGGGATGGTGTGCCAGGGAGTGCTAGTTTTGGTATTCCAGGGCTGGTGTGCCAGTGTGTGCTAGTTTTGGTCTTCCAGGGCTGGTGTGCCAGGGTGAGCAAGGTTTGGTGTTCCAGTACGGTTGTACCAGGCTGAGCTAGTTTTGGTGCTCCACGGCTTGTTTGCCAGTGCGTGCTAGTTTTGGTGTTCCAGGGCTGGTGTGCCAGTTGTGTGCTAGTTTTGGTATTCCAGGGCTGGTGTGCCAGTTTATGCTAGTTTTGGTTTTCCAGGACTGGTGTGCAAGTTTGTACTAGTTTTGGTGTTCCAGGGTTGGTGTGCCAGTGTGTGCTAGTTTTGGTATTCCAGGGTTGGAGTGCCAGTGTGTACTAGTTTTTGTGTTCCAGTGCTGGTGTGCCAGTGCATCCTAGTTTTGGTGTTCCAGGTCTGGTGTGCCAGGGTGAGCTAGTTTTTGTGTTCCAGTACGGTTGTACCAGGCTGAGCTAGTTTTGGTGCTCCACGGCTTGTTTGCCAATGCATGCTAGTTTTGGTGTTCCAGGGCTGGTGTGCCAGTGTGTGCTAGCTTTGGTGTTCCGGGGCTGGTATGACAGTGTGCGCTAGTTTTGGTGTTCCATCATTGGAGTGCCAGTGTGTGCTAGTTTTGGTGTTCCAGGGATGGTGTGCCAGGGAGTGCTAGTTTTGGTATTCCAGGGCTGGTGTGCCAGTGTGTGCTAGTTTTGGTCTTCCAGGGCTGGTGTGCCAGTGTGTGCTAGTTTTGGTATCCCAGGGTTGGTTTGCCAGTGTGTGCTGGTTTTGGTGTTCCAGGACTGGTGTGCCAGTGTGAACTAGTTTTGGTGTTCCAGGGCTGGTGTGCCAGTTTCTGCTAGTTTTGGTATTCCAGGGTTGGTGTGCCAGTGTGTGCTGGTTTTGGTGTTCCAGGGTTGGTGTGCCAGTGTGTACTTTTTTTGGTGTTCCAGGACAAGTGTGCCAGTGTCTGCTAGTTTTGGTGTTCCAGGAATGGTATGCCAGTGTGTGCTAGTTTTGTTGTTCCATGATTGGCTTGGCAGTGTGTGCTAATTTTGGTTTTTCCAGGGTTGATGCGCCAGTGTGTGTGCTAGTTTTGCTTTTCCAGGACTGGTGTGCCAGTGTGTGCTAGTTTTGGTGTTCCAGGGTTGGTGTGCCAGTGCATGCTAGTTTTGGTGTTCCAGGTCTGGTGTGCCAGCGTGAGCTAGTTTTGGTGTTCCAGTACGGTTGAACCAGGCCTAGATAGTTCTGGTGCTCCACGGCTTGTTTGCCAGTGCGTGCTAGTTATGGCGTTCCAGGGCTGCTGGGCCAGTGTGTGCTAGTTTTTGTGTTCCGGGGCTTGTATGACAGTGTGTGCTAGTTTTGGTGTTCCATGATTGGCGTGGCAGTGTGTGCTAATTTTGGTTTTTCCAGGGTTGATGCGCCAGTGTGTGTGCTAGTTTTGCTTTTCCAGGACTGGTGTGCCAGTGTGTGCTAGTTTTGGTGTTCCAGGGTTGGTGTGCCAGTGCATGCTAGTTTTGGTGTTCCAGGTCTGGTGTGCCAGCGTGAGCTAGTTTTGGTGTTCCAGTACGGTTGAACCAGGCCTAGATAGTTCTGGTGCTCCACGGCTTGTTTGCCAGTGCGTGCTAATTATGGTGTTCCAGGGCTGGTGGGCCAGTGTGTGCTAGTTTTTTTGTTCCGGGGCTGGTATGACAGTGTGTGCTAGTTTTGGTGTTCCAGGGATGGTGTGCCAGGGAGTGCTAGTTTTGGTATTCCAGGACTGGTGTGCCAGTGTGTACTAGTTTTGGTGTTCCAGTGCTGGTGTGCCAGTGTGTACTAGTTTTGGTGTTCCAGGGCTGGTGTGCCAGTGTGTACTAGTTTTGGTATTCCAGGGTTGGTGTGCCAGTTTGTGCTGGTTTTGGTGTTCCAGGGTTGCTGTGCCAGTGTGTGCTAGTTTAGGTATTCCAGGGTTGGTGTGCCAGTATGTGCTGGTTTTGGTGTTCCAGGGTTGGTGTGCCAGTGTGTACTAGCTTTGGTGTTCCAGGTCTTGTGTGCCAGTGTGTGCTAGTTTTGGTGTTCCAGGGCTGGTGGCCAGGGTATGCTAGTTTTGGTGTTCCAGGGCTGGTGTGCCAGTATGTGCTAGTTTTGGTGTTCCAGGGCTGGTGTGCCAGTGTGTGCTAGTTTTGGTGTTCCAGGGCTGCTGTGCCAGGGTGTGCTAGTTTTGGTGTTCCAGGGCTGGTGTGCCAGTGTGTGCTAGTTTTGGTGTTCCAGGCCAGGTGAGCCAGTGTGTTCTTTTTTTGGTGCTACAGGACCAGTGTGCCAGTGATTGCTAGTTTTTGGTGTTCCAGGAATGGTCTGCCAGTGTTTGCTAGTTTTGTTGTGCCATCATTGGAATGCCAGTGTGTGCTAATTTTGGTTTTTCCAGGGTTGATGCGACATTGTGTGTGATAGTGTTGGTGTTCCAGGACTGGTGTGCCAGTGTGTGCTAGTTTTGGTGTTCCAGGGCTGGTGTGCCAGTGTGTGCTAGTTTTGGTGTTCCAGGGCTGGTGTGCCAGTGTGTACTAGTTTTGGTGTTCCAGTGCTGGTGTGCCAGTGCATGCTAGTTTTGGTGTTCCAGGTCTGGTGTGCCAGTGTGTGCTAGTTTTGGTGTTCCAGGGTTGGTGTGCCAGTGTGTACTAGTTTTGATGTTCCAGGGTTGGTGTGCCAGTGTGTGCTAGCTTTGGTATTCCAGGACTGGTGTGCCAGTGTGTGCTGGTTTTGGTGTTCCAGGACTGGTGTGCCAGTGTGTACTAGTTTTGGTGTTCCAGGGCTGGGATGACAGTGTGTGCTAGTTTTAGTGTTCCAGGGTTGGTGTGCCAGTGTGTACTAGTTTTGGTGTTCCAGTGCTGGTGTGCCAGTGCATGCTAATTTTGGTGTTCCAGGGCTGGTGTGCCAGTGTGTGCTAGTTTTGGTGTTCCAGTGCTGGTGTGCCAGTGCATGCTAGTTTTGGTGTTCCAGGTCTGGTGTGCCACTGTGTGCTAGTTTTGGAGTTCCTGGAATGGTGTGCCAGGGTGTGCTAGTTTTGGTGTTCCAGGGCTGGTGTGCCAGTGTGTGCTAGTTTTGGTGTTCCAGTGATGGTGTGCCAAGGTGTGCTAGTTTTGTTGTTCCAGGCCAGGTGAGCCAGTGTGTTCTTTTTTTGGTGCTACAGGACCAGTGTGCCAGTGATTGCTAGTTTTTGGTGTTCCAGGAATGGTCTGCCAGTGTTTGCTAGTTTTGTTGTGCCATCATTGGAATGCCAGTGTGTGCTAATTTTGGTTTTTCCAGGGTTGATGCGACATTGTGTGTGATAGTGTTGGTGTTCCAGGACTGGTGTGCCAGTGTGTGCTAGTTTTGGTGTTCCAGGGCTGGTGTGCCAGTGTGTGCTAGTTTTGGTGTTCCAGGGCTGGTGTGCCAGTGTGTACTAGTTTTGGTGTTCCAGTGCTGGTGTGCCAGTGCATGCTAGTTTTGGTGTTCCAGGTCTGGTGTGCCAGTGTGTGCTAGTTTTGGTGTTCCAGGGTTGGTGTGCCAGTGTGTACTAGTTTTGATGTTCCAGGGTTGGTGTGCCAGTGTGTGCTAGCTTTGGTATTCCAGGACTGGTGTGCCAGTGTGTGCTGGTTTTGGTGTTCCAGGACTGGTGTGCCAGTGTGTACTAGTTTTGGTGTTCCAGGGCTGGGATGACAGTGTGTGCTAGTTTTAGTGTTCCAGGGTTGGTGTGCCAGTGTGTACTAGTTTTGGTGTTCCAGTGCTGGTGTGCCAGTGCATGCTAATTTTGGTGTTCCAGGGCTGGTGTGCCAGTGTGTGCTAGTTTTGGTGTTCCAGTGCTGGTGTGCCAGTGCATGCTAGTTTTGGTGTTCCAGGTCTGGTGTGCCACTGTGTGCTAGTTTTGGAGTTCCTGGAATGGTGTGCCAGGGTGTGCTAGTTTTGGTGTTCCAGGGCTGGTGTGCCAGTGTGTGCTAGTTTTGGTGTTCCAGTGCTGGTGTGCCAGGGTGTGCTAGTTTTGGTGTTCCAGGTCTGGTGTGCCAGTATGTGCTAGTTTTGTTGTTCCAGTGATGGTATGCCAGGGTGTGCTAGTTTTAGTGTTCCAGCGGTGGTTTTGCCAGTGTGTCCTTGTTTTGTGGTTCCAGACCAGGTGAGCCAGTGTGTACATTTTTTGGTGCTCCAGGACCAGTGTGCCAGTGTGTGCTAGTTTTTGGTGTTCCAGGGCTGGTGTGCCAGTGTGTGCTAGTTTTGTTGTCCCATCACTGGAGTGCCAGTGTGTGCTAATTTTGGATTTTCCAGGGTTGATGCGCCATTGTGTGTGCTAGTTTTGGTGTTCCAGGGTTGGTGTTTCAGTGTGTGCTGGTTTTGGTGTTCCAGGATTGGTGTTTCAGTGTGTGCTGGTTTTGGTGTTCCAGGATTGGTGTGCAAGTGTGCGCTGGTTTTGGTGTTCCAGGACTGTTGTGCCAGTGTGTGCTAGTTTTGGTATTCCAGGGCTGGTGTGCCAGTGTGTGCTGGTTTTGGTGTTCCAGGATTGGTGTGCAAGTGTGCGCTGGTTTTGGTGTTCCAGAACTGGTGTGCCAGTTTGTGCTAGTTTTGGTGTTCCAGGGTTGGTGTTTCAGTGTGTTCTAGTTTTGGTGTTGCAGGACTGGTGTGCGAGGGTGTGCTAGTTTTGGTGTTCCAGGACTGGTGTACCAGTGTGTGCTAGTTTTGATGTTCCATCGCTGGTATGCCAGTCTGTGCTAGTTTTGGTGTGCCAGGTGTGGTGTGCCAGTTTGTGTTGGTTTGTTTTTCCAGGACTGGCGTGCCAGGGTGTTCTAGTTTTGGTGTTCCAGGGCTGGTATGCAAGTGTGTGCTAGTTTTGGTGTTCCATGGATGGTGTGCCTGTGTGTGCTAGTTTTGGTGTTCCAGGGCTGGTGTGCCAGTGTGTACTAGTTTTGGTGTTCCAGTGCTGGTGTGCCAGGGTTAGCTAGTTTTGGTGTTACAGGACGGTTGTAGCGGGCTGAGCTAGTTTTGGTGCTCCATGGCTTGTTTGCCAATGCGTGCTAGTTTTGGTGTTCCAGGGCTGGTGTGCCAGTGTGTGCTAGTTTTGGTGTTCCAGGGATGGTGTGCCAGGGAGTGCTAGTTTTGGTATTCCAGGGCTGGTGTGCCAGTGTGTGCTAGTTTTGGTGTTCCAGGGATGGTGTGCCAGGGAGTGCTAGTTTTGGTATTCCAGGTCTGGTGTGCCAGTGCGTGCTAGTTTTGGTATTCCTGGGTTGGTGTGCCAGTGTGTGCTAGTTTTGTTGTCCCATCACTGGAGTGCCAGTGTGTGCTAATTTTGGATTTTCCAGGGTTGATGCGCCATTATGTGTGCTAGTTTTGGTGTTCCAGGGTTGGTGTTTCAGTGTGTTCTGGTTTTGGTATTCCAGGGCTGGTGTGCCAGTGTGTGCTAGTTTTGGTGTTCCAGGATTGGTGTTTCAGTGTGTGCTGGTTTTGGTATTCCAGGGCTGGTGTGCCAGTGTGTGCTGGTTTTGGTATTCCAGGGCTGGTGTGCCAGTGTGTGCTGGTTTTGGTGTTCCAGGATTGGTATTTCAGTGTGTGCTGGTTTTGGTGTTCCAGGATTGGTGTGCAAGTGTGCGCTGGTTTTGGTGTTCCAGGACTGGTGTGCCAGTGTGTGCTAGTTTTGGTATTCCAGGGCTGGTGTGCCAGTGTGTGCTGGTTTTGGTGTTCCAGGATTGGTGTGCAAGTGTGCGCTGGTTTTGGTGTTCCAGGACTGGTGTGCCAGTTTGTGCTAGTTTTGGTGTTCCAGGGTTGGTGTTTCAGTGTGTTCTAGTTTTGGTGTTGCAGGACTGGCATGCCAGTCTGTGCTAGTTTTGGTGTGCCAGGTGTGGTGTGCCAGTTTGTGTTGGTTTGTTTTTACAGGACTGGCATGCCAGGGTGTTCTAGGTTTGGTGTTCCAGGGCTGGTATGCAAGTGTGTGCTATTTTTGGTGTTCCATGGATGGTGTGCCTGTGTGTGCTAGTTTTGGTGTTCCAGGGCTGGTGTGCCAGTGTGTACTAGTTTTGGTGTTCCAGTGCTGGTGTGCCAGGGTTAGCTAGTTTTGGTGTTACAGGACGGTTGTAGCGGGCTGAGCTAGTTTTGGTGCTCCATGGCTTGTTTGCCAATGCGTGCTAGTTTTGGTGTTCCAGGGCTGGTGTGCCAGTGTGTGCTAGTTTTGGTGTTCCAGGGATGGTGTGCCAGGGAGTGCTAGTTTTGGTATTCCAGGGCTGGTGTGCCAGTGTGTGCTAGTTTTGGTGTTCCAGGTCTGGTGTGCCAGTATGTGCTAGTTTTGTTGTTCCAGTGATGGTATGCCAGGGTGTGCTAGTTTTAGTGTTCCAGTGGTGGTTTTGCCAGTGTGTCCTTGTTTTGTGGTTCCAGACCAGGTGAGCCAGTGTGTACATTTTTTGGTGCTCCAGGACCAGTGTGCCAGTGTGTGCTAGTTTTTGGTGTTCCAGGGCTGGTGTGCCAGTGTGTGCTAGTTTTGTTGTCCCATCACTGGAGTGCCAGTGTGTGCTAATTTTGGATTTTCCAGGGTTGATGCGCCATTGTGTGTGCTAGTTTTGGTGTTCCAGGGTTGGTGTTTCAGTGTGTGCTGGTTTTGGTGTTCCAGGATTGGTGTTTCAGTGTGTGCTGGTTTTGGTGTTCCAGGATTGGTGTGCAAGTGTGCGCTGGTTTTGGTGTTCCAGGACTGTTGTGCCAGTGTGTGCTAGTTTTGGTATTCCAGGGCTGGTGTGCCAGTGTGTGCTGGTTTTGGTGTTCCAGGATTGGTGTGCAAGTGTGCGCTGGTTTTGGTGTTCCAGGACTGGTGTGCCAGTTTGTGTTAGTTTTGGTGTTCCAGGGTTGGTGTTTCAGTGTGTTCTAGTTTTGGTGTTGCAGGACTGGTGTGCGAGGGTGTGCTAGTTTTGGTGTTCCAGGACTGGTGTACCAGTGTGTGCTAGTTTTGATGTTCCATCGCTGGTATGCCAGTCTGTGCTAGTTTTGGTGTGCCAGGTGTGGTGTGCCAGTTTGTGTTGGTTTGTTTTTCCAGGACTGGCGTGCCAGGGTGTTCTAGTTTTGGTGTTCCAGGGCTGGTATGCAAGTGTGTGCTAGTTTTGGTGTTCCATGGATGGTGTGCCTGTGTGTGCTAGTTTTGGTGTTCCAGGGCTGGTGTGCCAGTGTGTACTAGTTTTGGTGTTCCAGTGCTGGTGTGCCAGGGTTAGCTAGTTTTGGTGTTACAGGACGGTTGTAGCGGGCTGAGCTAGTTTTGGTGCTCCATGGCTTGTTTGCCAATGCGTGCTAGTTTTGGTGTTCCAGGGCTGGTGTGCCAGTGTGTGCTAGTTTTGGTGTTCCAGGGATGGTGTGCCAGGGAGTGCTAGTTTTGGTATTCCAGGGCTGGTGTGCCAGTGTGTGCTAGTTTTGGTGTTCCAGGGATGGTGTGCCAGGGAGTGCTAGTTTTGGTATTCCAGGTCTGGTGTGCCAGTGCGTGCTAGTTTTGGTATTCCTGGGTTGGTGTGCCAGTGTGTGCTAGTTTTGTTGTCCCATCACTGGAGTGCCAGTGTGTGCTAATTTTGGATTTTCCAGGGTTGATGCGCCATTATGTGTGCTAGTTTTGGTGTTCCAGGGTTGGTGTTTCAGTGTGTTCTGGTTTTGGTATTCCAGGGCTGGTGTGCCAGTGTGTGCTAGTTTTGGTGTTCCAGGATTGGTGTTTCAGTGTGTGCTGGTTTTGGTATTCCAGGGCTGGTGTGCCAGTGTGTGCTGGTTTTGGTATTCCAGGGCTGGTGTGCCAGTGTGTGCTGGTTTTGGTGTTCCAGGATTGGTATTTCAGTGTGTGCTGGTTTTGGTGTTCCAGGATTGGTGTGCAAGTGTGCGCTGGTTTTGGTGCTCCAGGACTGGTGTGCCAGTGTGTGCTAGTTTTGGTATTCCAGGGCTGGTGTGCCAGTGTGTGCTGGTTTTGGTGTTCCAGGATTGGTGTGCAAGTGTGCGCTGGTTTTGGTGTTCCAGGACTGGTGTGCCAGTTTGTGCTAGTTTTGGTGTTCCAGGGTTGGTGTTTCAGTGTGTTCTAGTTTTGGTGTTGCAGGACTGGCATGCCAGTCTGTGCTAGTTTTGGTGTGCCAGGTGTGGTGTGCCAGTTTGTGTTGGTTTGTTTTTACAGGACTGGCATGCCAGGGTGTTCTAGGTTTGGTGTTCCAGGGCTGGTATGCAAGTGTGTGCTATTTTTGGTGTTCCATGGATGGTGTGCCTGTGTGTGCTAGTTTTGGTGTTCCAGGGCTGGTGTGCCAGTGTGTACTAGTTTTGGTGTTCCAGTGCTGGTGTGCCAGGGTTAGCTAGTTTTGGTGTTACAGGACGGTTGTAGCGGGCTGAGCTAGTTTTGGTGCTCCATGGCTTGTTTGCCAATGCGTGCTAGTTTTGGTGTTCCAGGGCTGGTGTGCCAGTGTGTGCTAGTTTTGGTGTTCCAGGGATGGTGTGCCAGGGAGTGCTAGTTTTGGTATTCCAGGGCTGGTGTGCCAGTGTGTGCTAGTTTTGGTGTTCCAGGTTTAGTGTGCCAGTGTGTTCTAGTTTTGCTGTTCCAGTGCTGGTGTGCCAGCGCATGCTAGTTTTGGTTTTCCAGGTCTGGTGTGCCAGGGTGAGCTAGTTTTGGTGTTCCAGGGCTGGTGTGCCAGTGTGTACTAGTTTTGGTGCTCCAGGGCTGGTGTGCCAGTTTCTGCTAGTTTTGGTCTTCCAGGGGTGGTGTGCCCGTTTCTGCTAGCTTTGGTCTTCCAGGGTTCGTGTGCCAGTGTGTGCTGGTTTTGTTGCTCCATGATTGGTGTGCCAGTGTGTGCTAGTTTTGCTTTTTCCAGGGTTCATGCACCAGTGTGTGTGCTAGTTTTGCTTTTCCAGGACTGCTGTGCCATTGTGTTCTAGGTTTGGTGTTCCATGACTGGTGTGCCAGGGAGTGCTAGTTTTGGTATTCCAGGGCTGGTGTGCCAGTGTGTGCTAGTTTTGGTTTTCCAGGTCTGGTGTGCCAGGGTGAGCAAGGTTTGGTGTTCCAGTACGGTTGTACTAGGCTGAGCTAGTTTTGGTGCTCCATGGCTTGTTTGCCAGTGCGTGCTAGTTTTGGTGTTCCAGGGCTGGTGTGCCAGTTGTGTGCTAGTTTTGGTATTCCAGGGCTGGTGTGCCAGTTTATGCTAGTTTTGGTTTTCCAGGACTGGTGTGCAAGTTTGTACTAGTTTTGGTGTTCCAGGGTTGGTGTGCCAGTGTGTGCTAGTTTTGGTATTCCAGGGTTGGAGTGCCAGTGCATCCTAGTTTTGGTGTTCCAGGTCTGGTGTGCCGGGGTGAGCTAGTTTTTGTGTTCCAGTACGGTTGTACCAAGCTGAGCTAGTTTTGGTGCTCCACGGCTTGTTTGCCAGTACATGCTAGTTTTGGTGATCCAGGGATGGTGTGCCAGTGTGTGCTAGTTTTGGTGTTCCGGGCTGGTATGACAGTGTGTGCTAGTTTTGGTGTTCCATCATTGGAGTGCCAGTGTGTGCTAGTTTTGGTGTTCCAGGGATGGTGTGCCAGGGAGTGCTAGTTTTGGTATTCCAGGGCTGGTGTGCCAGTGTGTGCTAGTTTTGGTCTTCCAGGGCTGGTGTGCCAGGGTGAGCAAGGTTTGGTGTTCCAGTACGGTTGTACCAGGCTGAGCTAGTTTTGGTGCTCCACGGCTTGTTTGCCAGTGCGTGCTAGTTTTGGTGTTCCAGGGCTGGTGTGCCAGTTGTGTGCTAGTTTTGGTATTCCAGGGCTGGTGTGCCAGTTTATGCTAGTTTTGGTTTTCCAGGACTGGTGTGCAAGTTTGTACTAGTTTTGGTGTTCCAGGGTTGGTGTGCCAGTGTGTGCTAGTTTTGGTATTCCAGGGTTGGAGTGCCAGTGTGTACTAGTTTTTGTGTTCCAGTGCTGGTGTGCCAGTGCATCCTAGTTTTGGTGTTCCAGGTCTGGTGTGCCAGGGTGAGCTAGTTTTTGTGTTCCAGTACGGTTGTACCAGGCTGAGCTAGTTTTGGTGCTCCACGGCTTGTTTGCCAGTGCATGCTAGTTTTGGTGTTCCAGGGCTGGTGTGCCAGTGTGTGCTAGCTTTGGTGTTCCGGGGCTGGTATGACAGTGTGCGCTAGTTTTGGTGTTCCATCATTGGAGTGCCAGTGTGTGCTAGTTTTGGTGTTCCAGGGATGGTGTGCCAGGGAGTGCTAGTTTTGGTATTCCAGGGCTGGTGTGCCAGTGTGTGCTAGTTTTGGTCTTCCAGGGCTGGTGTGCCAGTGTGTGCTAGTTTTGGTATCCCAGGGTTGGTTTGCCAGTGTGTGCTGGTTTTGGTGTTCCAGGACTGGTGTGCCAGTGTGAACTAGTTTTGGTGTTCCAGGGCTGGTGTGCCAGTTTCTGCTAGTTTTGGTATTCCAGGGTTGGTGTGCCAGTGTGTGCTGGTTTTGGTGTTCCAGGGTTGGTGTGCCAGTGTGTACTTTTTTTGGTGTTCCAGGACAAGTGTGCCAGTGTCTGCTAGTTTTGGTGTTCCAGGAATGGTATGCCAGTGTGTGCTAGTTTTGTTGTTCCATGATTGGCGTGGCAGTGTGTGCTAATTTTGGTTTTTCCAGGGTTGATGCGCCAGTGTGTGTGCTAGTTTTGCTTTTCCAGGACTGGTGTGCCAGTGTGTGCTAGTTTTGGTGTTCCAGGGTTGGTGTGCCAGTGCATGCTAGTTTTGGTGTTCCAGGTCTGGTGTGCCAGCGTGAGCTAGTTTTGGTGTTCCAGTACGGTTGAACCAGGCCTAGATAGTTCTGGTGCTCCACGGCTTGTTTGCCAGTGCGTGCTAGTTATGGCGTTCCAGGGCTGGTGGGCCAGTGTGTGCTAGTTTTTGTGTTCCGGGGCTGGTATGACAGTGTGTGCTAGTTTTGGTGTTCCATGATTGGCGTGGCAGTGTGTGCTAATTTTGGTTTTTCCAGGGTTGATGCGCCAGTGTGTGTGCTAGTTTTGCTTTTCCAGGACTGGTGTGCCAGTGTGTGCTAGTTTTGGTGTTCCAGGGTTGGTGTGCCAGTGCATGCTAGTTTTGGTGTTCCAGGTCTGGTGTGCCAGCGTGAGCTAGTTTTGGTGTTCCAGTACGGTTGAACCAGGCCTAGATTGTTCTGGTGCTCCACGGCTTGTTTGCCAGTGCGTGCTAATTATGGTGTTCCAGGGCTGGTGGGCCAGTGTGTGCTAGTTTTTTTGTTCCGGGGCTGGTATGACAGTGTGTGCTAGTTTTGGTGTTCCAGGGATGGTGTGCCAGGGAGTGCTAGTTTTGGTATTCCAGGACTGGTGTGCCAGTGTGTACTAGTTTTGGTGTTCCAGTGCTGGTGTGCCAGTGTGTACTAGTTTTGGTGTTCCAGGGCTGGTGTGCCAGTGTGTACTAGTTTTGGTATTCCAGGGTTGGTGTGCCAGTTTGTGCTGGTTTTGATGTTCCAGGGTTGCTGTGCCAGTGTGTGCTAGTTTAGGTATTCCAGGTTTGGTGTGCCAGTATGTGCTGGTTTTGGTGTTCCAGGGTTGGTGTGCCAGTGTGTACTAGCTTTGGTGTTCCAGTGCTGCTGTGCCAGTGCATGCTAGTTTTGGTGTTCCAGGTCTGGTGTGCCAGGGTGAGCTAGGTTTGGTGTTCCAGTGCTGGTGTGCCAGTGTATGCTAGTTTTGGTGTTCCAGTGATGGTGTGCCAGTGTGTGCTGGTTTTGGTGTTCCAGGGTTGGTGTGCCAGTGTGTACTTTTTTTGGTGTTCCAGGACAAGTGTGCCAGTGTCTGCTAGTTTTGGTGTTCCAGGAATGGTATGCCAGTGTGTGCTAGTTTTGTTGTTCCATGATTGGCGTGGCAGTGTGTGCTAATTTTGGTTTTTCCAGGGTTGATGCGCCAGTGTGTGTGCTAGTTTTGCTTTTCCAGGACTGGTGTGCCAGTGTGTGCTAGTTTTGGTGTTCCAGGGTTGGTGTGCCAGTGCATGCTAGTTTTGGTGTTCCAGGTCTGGTGTGCCAGCGTGAGCTAGTTTTGGTGTTCCAGTACGGTTGAACCAGGCCTAGATAGTTCTGGTGCTCCACGGCTTGTTTGCCAGTGCGTGCTAGTTATGGCGTTCCAGGGCTGGTGGGCCAGTGTGTGCTAGTTTTTGTGTTCCGGGGCTGGTATGACAGTGTGTGCTAGTTTTGGTGTTCCATGATTGGCGTGGCAGTGTGTGCTAATTTTGGTTTTTCCAGGGTTGATGCGCCAGTGTGTGTGCTAGTTTTGCTTTTCCAGGACTGGTGTGCCAGTGTGTGCTAGTTTTGGTGTTCCAGGGTTGGTGTGCCAGTGCATGCTAGTTTTGGTGTTCCAGGTCTGGTGTGCCAGCGTGAGCTAGTTTTGGTGTTCCAGTACGGTTGAACCAGGCCTAGATTGTTCTGGTGCTCCACGGCTTGTTTGCCAGTGCGTGCTAATTATGGTGTTCCAGGGCTGGTGGGCCAGTGTGTGCTAGTTTTTTTGTTCCGGGGCTGGTATGACAGTGTGTGCTAGTTTTGGTGTTCCAGGGATGGTGTGCCAGGGAGTGCTAGTTTTGGTATTCCAGGACTGGTGTGCCAGTGTGTACTAGTTTTGGTGTTCCAGTGCTGGTGTGCCAGTGTGTACTAGTTTTGGTGTTCCAGGGCTGGTGTGCCAGTGTGTACTAGTTTTGGTATTCCAGGGTTGGTGTGCCAGTTTGTGCTGGTTTTGATGTTCCAGGGTTGCTGTGCCAGTGTGTGCTAGTTTAGGTATTCCAGGTTTTTTGTGCCAGTATGTGCTGGTTTTGGTGTTCCAGGGTTGGTGTGCCAGTGTGTACTAGCTTTGGTGTTCCAGTGCTGCTGTGCCAGTGCATGCTAGTTTTGGTGTTCCAGGTCTGGTGTGCCAGGGTGAGCTAGGTTTGGTGTTCCAGTGCTGGTGTGCCAGTGTATGCTAGTTTTGGTGTTCCAGTGATGGTGTGCCAAGGTGTGCTAGTTTTGGTTTTTCCAGGGTTGATGCGCCATTGTGTGTGATAGTGTTGGTGTTCCAGGACTGGTGTGCCAGTGTGTGCTAGTTTTGGTGTTCCAGGGCTGGTGTGCCAGTGTGTGCTAGTTTTGGTGTTCCAGGGCTGGTGTGCCAGTGTGTACTAGTTTTGGTGTTCCAGTGCTGGTGTGCCAGTGCATGCTAGTTTTGGTGTTCCAGGTCTGGTGTGCCAGTGTGTGCTAGTTTTGGTGTTCCAGGGTTGGTGTGCCAGTGTGTGCTAGCTTTGGTATTCCAGGACTGGTGTGCCAGTGTGTGCTGCTTTTGGTGTTCCAGGACTGGTGTGCCAGTGTGTACTAGTTTTGGTGTTCCAGGGCTGGGATGACAGTGTGTGCTAGTTTTAGTGTTCCAGGGATGGTGTGCCAGTTTGTGTTAGTTCTGGTATTCCAGGGCTGGTTTGTCAGTGTGTGCTAGTTTTGGTGTTCCAGGACTGGTGTGCCAGTGTGTGCTAATTTTGGTGTTCCAGTGCAGGTTTGCCAGTGCATGCTAGTTTTGGTGTTCCGGGATGGTTGTGCCAGGCTAAGCTAGTTTTGGTGCTCCACGGCTTGTTTGCCAGTGTGTCCTAATTTTGGTGTTCCTGGGTTGATGTGCCAGTCTGTTTGATAGTTTTGGTGTTGCAGGGCTGGTGTGCCAGTGAATGCATGTTTTGGTGTTCCAGGGCTGTAGTGCCAGTGTTTGCTATTTTTGATGTTCCAGGGCTGTTATACCAGTGTGTGCTAGTTTTGGTGTTCCAGGATTGGTTTGCCTTTGAGTGCTAGTTTTGGTTTTCCAGGGTTGGTTTGCCAGTGTGTGCTAGTTTTGGTATCCGGGATTGGTGTGCAAGTTTGTGCTAGTTTTCTTGTTCCAGGATTGGTTTGCCAGTGTGTGCTAGTTTTGGCGTCCGGGACTGGTGTGCCAGTGTGTACTAGTTTTGGTGTTCCAGGTTTGGTGTGCCAGTGTGTGCTAGTTTTGATGTTCCAGGGCTGGTGTGCCAGTGTGTGCTTGTTTTGGTATTCCCGGGCTGGTGTGCCAGTGTGTGCTTGTTTTGTTGTTCTTTGCCAGGTGAGCCAGTTTGTGCTTTTTTTGGTGTTCCAGCACTAGTGTGTCAGTTTGTGCTATTTTTGTTTTTGCAGTACTGGTGTGCCAATTTGTGCTAGTTTTGGTGTTCCATCATTGGAGTGCCAGTGTGTGCTAGTGTTGGTGTTCCAGGCCAGGTGAGCCAGTGTGTTCTTTTTTTGGTGCTACAGGACCAGTGTGCCAGTGTTTGCTAGTTTTTGGTGTTCCAGGAATGATGTGCCAGTGTGTGCTAGTTTTGTTGTCCCATCATTGGAATGCCAGTGTGTGCTAATTTTGGTTTTTCCAGGGTTGATGCACCATTGTGTGTGATAGTGTTGGTGTTCCAGGACTGGTGTGCCAGTGTGTGCTAGTTTTGGTGTTCCAGGGCTGGTGTGCCAGTGTGTGCTAGTTTTGGTGTTCCAGGGCTGGTGTGCCAGTGTGTACTAGTTTTGGTGTTCCAGTGCTGGTGTGCCAGTGCATGCTAGTTTTGATGTTCCAGGTCTGGTGTGCCAGTGTGTGCTAGTTTTGGTGTTCCAGGGTTGGTGTGCCAGTGTGTACTAGTTTTGATGTTCCAGGGTTGGTGTGCCAGTGTGTGCTAGCTTTGGTATTCCAGGACTGGTGTGCCAGTGTGTGCTGGTTTTGGTGTTCCAGGACTGGTGTGCCAGTGTGTACTAGTTTTGGTGTTCCAGGGCTGGGATGACAGTGTGTGCTAGTTTTAGTGTTCCAGGGATGGTGTGCCAGTTTGTGCTAGTTCTGGTATTCCAGGGCTGGTTTGTCAGTGTGTGCTAGGTTTGGTGTTCCAGGACTGGTGTGCCAGTGTGTGCTAATTTTGGTGTTCCAGTGCAGGTTTGCCATTGCATGCTAGTTTTGGTGTTCCAGGTCAGGTGTGCCAGGGTGCGCTAGTTTTGGTGTTCCAGGACGGTTGTGCCAGGCTAAGCTATTTTTGGTGCTCCACGGCTTGTTTGCCAGTGTGTCCTAATTTTGGTGTTCCTGGGTTGATGCGCCAGTCTGTTTGATAGTTTTGGTGTTGCAGGGCTGGTGTGCCAGTGAATGCATGTTTTGGTCTTCCAGGGCTGTAGTGCCAGTGTTTGCTATTTTTGATGTTCCAGGGCTGTTATACCAGTGTGTGCTAGTTTTGGTGTTCCAGGATTGGTTTGCCATTGAGTGCTAGTTGTGGTTTTCCAGGGTTGGTTTGCCAGTGTGTGCTAGTTTTGGTATCCGGGATTGGTGCGCAAGTTTGTGCTAGTTTTCTTGTTCCAGGATTGGTTTGCCAGTGTGTGCTAGTTTTGGCGTCCGGGACTGGTGTGCCAGTGTGTGCTAGTTTTGGTGTTCCAGGTTTGGTGTGTCAGTGTGTGCTAGTTTTGATGTTCCAGGGCTGGTGTGCCAGTGTGTGCTCGTTTTGGTATTCCCGGGCTGGTGTGCCAGTGTGTGCTTGTTTTGTTGTTCTTTGCCAGGTGAGCCAGTTTGTGCTTTTTTTGGTGTTCCAGCACTAGTGTGTCAGTTTGTGCTATTTTTGGTTTTGCAGTACTGGTGTGCCAATTTGTGCTAGTTTTGGTGTTCCATCATTGGAGTGCCAGTGTGTGCTAGTGTTGGTGTTCCAGGGTTGATGCGCCAGTGTGTGTGATAGTTTTGGTGTTGCAGGGCTTGTATGATAGTGTGTGCTAGTTTTGGTGTGGCAGGGTTGGAGTGTCAGCGTGTGCTAGTTTTGGTATACCAGCGTTTGCATGCTAGTGTATGCTATTTTTCGTGTTCCAGGATTGGAGTGCCAGTGTGTGCTAGTTTTGGTATTCCAGGGCTGGTGTGCCAGTGTGTGCTGGTTTTGGTGATCCAGGATTGGTGTGCCAGGGTGTTCTAGTTTTGGTGTTCCAGGCCTGGTATTCAATTGTCTGCTAGTTTTGGTGTTCCAGGGATAGTGTGCCAGGGTGTGCTAGCTTTGGTGTTCCAGGGTTGCTGTGCCAGTGTCTGCTAGTTCTGGTGTTCCAGGAATGGTGTGCCAGGGTGTGCTAGCTTTGGTGTTCCAGGGTTGGTGTGCCGGTGTGTGCTAGTTTTGGTGTTCCAGGACTGGTGTGCCAGTGTGTACTAGTTTTGGTGTTCCAGTGCTGGTGTGCCAGTGCATGCTAGTTTTGGTGTTCAAGGTCTGGTGTGCCAGGGTGAGCTAGTTTTGGTGTTCCATGACTTTTGTACCAGGCTGAGCTAGTTTTGGTGCTCCACGGCTTGTTTGCCAGTGCGTGCTAGTTTTGGTGTTCCAGGGTTGGAGTGCCAGTGTGTGCTAGTTTTGGTATTCCAGGGCTGGTGTGCCAGTTTGTGCTGGTTTTGGTGTTCCAGGATTGGCGTGCAAATGTGCACTGGTTTTGGTATTCCAGGACTGGTGTGCCAGTTTGTGCTAGTTTTGGTGTTCCAGGGTTGGTGTTTCAGTGTGTGCTAGTTTTGGTGTCCCAGGATTGGTGTGCGAGGATGTGCTAGTTTTGGTGTTCCAGGACTGGTGTACCAGTGTGTGCTAGTTTTGATGTTCCACCGCTGGTATGCCAGTCTGTGCTAGTTTTGGTGTGCCAGGGCTGGTATGCCAGTTTTTGTTGGTTTGTTTTTGCAGGACTGGCGTGCCAGGGTGTTCTAGTCTTGGTGTTCCAGGGCTGGTATGCAAGGGTGGGCTAGTTTTGGTGTTCCAGGGATGGTGTGCCTGAGTGTGCTAGTTTTGGTGTTCCAGTAATGGTGTGCCAGTGTGTGCTAGCTTTGGTGTTCCAGGGTTGGTGTGCCAGTGTGTGCTAGTTTTGGTGTTCCATGGCTGGTGTGCCAGTGTGTACTTGTTTTGGTGTTCCAGTGCTTGTGTGCCAGTGCATGCTAGTTTTGATGTTCCAGGTCTGGTGTGCCACTGTGAGCTTGCTTTGGTGTTCCAGGATGGTTGTACCAGGCTGAGGTAGTTTTGGTGCTCCACGGCTGTTTGCCAGTGCGTGCTATTTTTGGTGTTCCAGGGCTGGTGTGAAATTGCGTGCCAGTTTTGGTGTTCCAGGGCTGGTGTGCCAGGGTGGGCTAATTTTGGTAAACAAGGTCTGGTGTGCCAGTGTGTGCTAGTTTTGGTGTTCCAGGACTGGTGTGCCACTGGGTACTAGTTTTGGTGTTCCTGGGCTGGTATGCCAGTGTGTGCTAGTTTTGGTATACCTGGGTTGGTGTGCCAGTATGTGCTGTTTTTGGTGTTCCAGGACTGGTGTGCCACTGTGTACTAGTTTTGGTGTTCCAGGGCTGGTGTGCCAGTTTATGCTAGTTTATGAATTCCAGGTTTGGTGTGCTAGTTTGTGCTGGTTTTGGTTTCCAGGGTTGTTGTGCCAGTGTGTGCTAGTTTTGGTATACCAGGGTTGGTGTGCCATTGTGTGCTGGTTTTGGCGTTCCAGGGTTGGTGTGCCAGTGTGTACTAGTTTTGGTGTTCCAGTGCTAGTGTGCCAGTGCATGCTACTTTTGGTGTTCCAGGTCTGGTGTGCCAGGGTGAGCTAGTTTTGGTGTTCCAGGGATGGTGTGCCAGGGAGTGCTTGTTTTGGAATTCCAGGGCTGGTGTGCCAGTGTGCGCTAATTTTGGTGTTCCAAGACTGGTGTGCCAGTTTGGACTAGTTTTGGTGTTCCAGGGCTGGCTTGCCAGTGTGTGCTAGTTTTGGTATTCCAGGGTTGGTGTGCCAGTGTGTGATGGTTTTGGTGTTCCAGCAATTGTGTGCCAGTGTGTAATAGTTTTGGTGTTCCAGTTCTGGTTTGCCAGTGCATGCTAGTTTTGGTGTTCCAGGTCTGGTGTGCCAGGGTGAGCTAGTTTTGGTGTTCCACGGCTTGTTGCCAGTGTGTCCTAATTTTGCTGTTCCTGGGTTGATGCTCCAGTCTGTTCAATAGTTTTGGTGTTGCAGGGCTGGTGTGCCAGTGAATGCATGTTTTGGTGTTCCAGGGCTGTAGTGCCAGTGTTTGCTAGTTTTGATGTTCCAGGGCTGTTATACCAGTGTGTGCTAGTTTTGTTGTTCCATCATTGGATTGCCAGTGTGTGCTAGTTTTGGTGTTCCAGGGTTGATGCGCCAGTGTGTGTGATAGTTTTGGTGTTGCAGGGCTTGTATGATAGTGTGTGCTAGTTTTGGTGTGGCTGGGTTGGAGTGCCATTGTGTGCTAGTTTTGGTGTTCCAGCGCTTGTATGCCAGTGTGTGCTAGTTTTCGTGTTCCAGGGTTGGAGTGCCAGTGTGTGCTAGTTTTGGTATTCCAGGGCTGGTGTGCCAGTGTATGCTGGTTTTGGTGTTCATGGATTGGTGTGCAAGTGTGCGCTGGTTTTGGTGTTCCAGGACTGGTGTGTGAGGGTGTGCTAGTTTTGGTGTTCCAAGACTGGTGCACCAGTGTGTGCTAGTTTTGATGTTCCATCGCTGGTATGCCAGTCTTTGCTAGTTTTTGTGTGCCAGGGCTGGTGTGCCAGTTTGTGTTGGTTTGTTTTTCCAGGACTGGCATGCCAGGGTGTTCTAGTCTTGGTGTTCCAGGGCTGGTATGCAAGTGTGTGCTAGTTTTGGTGTTCCAGGTATGGTGTGCCTGTGTGTTCTAGTTTTGGTATTCCAGGAATGGTGTGCCAGGGTGTGCTAGCTTTGGTGTTCCAGGGTTGGTGTGCCACTGCATGCTAGTTTTGGTGTTCCAGGGCTGGTGTGCCAGTGTGTGCTAGTTTTGGTGTTCCAGTGCTGGTGTGCCAGTGCATGCTAGTTTTGGTGTTCCGGGTTTGGTGCGCCAGGGTGAGCTAGTTTTGGTGTTCCAGGATGGTTGTACCTGGCTGAGCTAGTTTTGGTGCTCCACAGCTTGTTTGCCAGTGCATGCCAGTTTTGGTGTTCCATGGCTGGTGTGCCAGTGTGCGCTAGTTTTGGTGTTCCAGGGATCGTGTGCCAGGGAGTGCTGGTTTTGGTATTCCATGGCTGGTGTGCCAGTGTGTGCTAGTTTTGGTGTTGCAGGACTGGTGTGCCAGTGTGTGCTTGTTTTGTTGTTCTTTGCCAGGTGAGCCAGTTTGTGCTTTTTTTGGTGTTCCAGCACCAGTGTGTCATTTTGTGCTATTTTTGGTTTTGCAGTACTGGTGTGCCAATTTGTGCTAGTTTTGGTGTTCTATCATTGGAGTGCCAGTGTGTGCTAGTGTTGGTGTTCCAGGGTTGATGCGCCAGTGTGTGTGATAGTTTTGGTGTTGCAGGGCTTGTATGATAGTGTGTGCTAGTTTTGGTGTGGCAGGGTTGGAGTGCCAGTGTGTGCTAGTTTTGGTATACCAGCGCTTGCATGCCAGTGTATGCTAGTTTTCGTGTTCCATGGTTGGAGTGCCAGTGTGTGCTAGTTTTGGTATTCCAGGGCTGGTGTGCCAATGTGTGCTGATTTTGGTGTTCCAGGATTGGTGTGCAAGTGTGCGCTGGTTTTGGTATACCAGCACTTGTATGCCAGTGTATGCTAGTTTTCGTGTTCCAGGGTTGGAGTGACAGTGTGTGCTAGTTTTGGTATTCCAGGGCTGGTGTGCCAGTGTGTGCTGGTTTTGGTGTTCCAGGATTGGTGTGCCAGGGTGTTCTAGTTTTGGTTTTCCAGGGCTGGTATGCAATTGTCTGCTAGTTTTGGTGTTCCATGGAGGGTGTGCCTGTGTCTGCTAGTTTTGGTGTTCCAGGAATGGTGTGCCAGGGTGTGATAGTTTGGGTGTTCCGGGGCTGATGTGCCAGTGTGTGCTTGTTTTGCTATTCCAGGGCTGGTGTGCCAGTGTGTGCTTGTTTTGTTGTTCTTTGCCAGGTGAGCCAGTTTGTGCTTTTTTTGGTGTTCCAGCACCAGTGTGTCAGTTTGTGCTATTATTGGTGTTGCAGTACAGTTGTGCCAATTTGTGCTAGTTTTGGTGTTCCATCATTGGAGTGCCAGTGTGTGCTAGATTTGGTGTTCCAGGGTTGATGCGCCAGTGTGTGTGATAGGTTTGGTGTTGCAGGGCTTGTATGATAGTGTGTGCTAGTTTTGGTGTGGCTGGGTTGGAGTGCCATTGTGTGCTAGTTTTGGTGTTCCAGCGCTTGTATGCCAGTGTGTGCTAGTTTTCGTGTTCCAGGGTTGGAGTGCCAGTGTGTGCTAGTTTTGGTATTCCAGGGCTGGTGTGCCAGTTTATGCTGGTTTTGGTGTTCATGGGTTGGTGTGCAAGTGTGCGCTGGTTTTGGTGTTCCAGGACTGGTGTGCCAGTTTGTGCTAGTTTTGGTGTTCCAGGGTTGGTGTTTCAGTGTGTGCTAGTTTTGCTGTTCCAGGACTGGTGTGTGAGGGTGTGCTAGTTTTGGTGTTCCAAGACTGGTGCACCAGTGTGTGCTAGTTTTGATGTTCCAGGTATGGTGTGCCTGTGTGTGCTAGCTTTGGTATTCCAGGAATGGTGTGCCAGTGTGTGCTAGCTTTGGTGTTCCAGGGTTGGTGTGCCAGTGCATGCTAGTTTTGGTGTTCCAGGGCTGGTGTGCCAGTGTGTACTAGTTTTGGTGTTCCAGTGCCGGTGTGCCAGTGCATGCAAGTTTTGGTGTTCCATGGCTGGTGTGCCAGTGTGCGCTAGTTTTGATGTTCCAGGGATCGTGTGCCAGGGAGTGCTGGTTTTGGTATTCCAGGGCTGGTGTGCCAGTGTGTGCTGATTTTGGTGTTCCAGGATTGGTGTGCAAGTGTGCACTGGTTTTGGTATACCAGCGCTTGTATGCCAGTGTATGCTAGTTTTCGTGTTCCAGGGTTGGAGTGACAGTGTGTGCTAGTTTTGGTATTCCAGGGCTGGTGTGCCAGTGTGTGCTGGTTTTGGTGTTCCAGGATTGGTGTGCCAGGGTGTTCTAGTTTTGGTTTTCCAGGGCTGGTATGCAATTGTTTGCTAGTTTTGGTGTTCCATGGATGGTGTGCCTGTGTCTGCTAGTTTTGGTGTTCCAGGAATGGTGTGCCAGTGTGTGATAGTTTTGGTGTTCCGGGGCTGGTGTGCCAGTGTGTGCTTGTTTTGATATTCCAGGGCTGGTGTGCCAGTGTGTGCTAGTTTTGGTGTTCCAGGGCTGGTGTGCCAGTGTGTACTAGATTTGGTGTTCCAGTGCTGGTGTGCCAGTGCATGCTAGTTTTGGTGTTCCAGGTCTGGTGTGCCACTGTGAGCTAGTTTTGGTGTTGCATGATAGTTGTACCAGGCTGAGCTAGTTTTGGTGCTCCACGGCTATTTGCCAGTGCGTGCTATTTTTGGTGTTCCAGGGCTGGTGTGCCATTGTGTGCCAGTTTTGGTGTTCCAGGGCTGGTGTGCCAGGGAGGGCTAATTTTGGTAAACAAGGTCTGGTGTGCCAGTGTGTGCTAGTTTTGCTGTTCCAGGACTGGTGTGCCACTGGGTACTTGTTTTGGTGTTCCAGGGCTGGTATGCAAGTGTGTGCTAGTTTTGGTATACCTGGGTTGGTGTGCCAGTGTGTGCTGGTTTTGGTGTTCCAGGACTGGTGTGCCACTGTGTACTAGTTCTGGTGTTCCAGGGCTGGTGTGCCAGTTTCTGCTAGTTTATGAATTCCAGGTTTGGTGTGCCAGTGTGCGCTGGATTTGGTGTTCCAGGGTTGGTGTGCCAGTGTGTGCTAGTTTTGTTGTTCCAGGGCTGGCTTGCCAGTGTGTGCTAGTTTTGGTGTTCCAGGGTTGGTGTGCCAGTGCGTACTAGTTTTGGTGTTCCAGTGCTGGTGTGCCAGTGCATGCTACTTTTGGTGTTCCAGGTCTGGTGTGCCAGGGTGAGCTAGTTTTGGTGTTCCAGGGCTGCTGTGCCAGCGTGTGATAGTTTTGGTGTTCCAGGAATCGTGTGCCAGGGAGTGCTTGTTTTGGAATTCCAGGGCTGGAGTGCCAGTGTGTGCTAATTTTGGTGTTCCAAGACTGGTGTGCCAGTTTGGACTAGTTTTGGTGTTCCAGGGCTGGCTTGCCATTGTGTGCTAGTTTTGGTATTCCAGGGTTGGTGTGCCAGTGTGTGCTGGTGTTGATGTTCCTGCAATGGTGTGCCAGTGTGTACTAGTTTTGGTGTTCCAGTTCTGGTTTACCAGTGCATGCTAGTTTTGGTGTTCCAGGTCTGGTGTGCCAGGGTGAGCTAGTTTTGGTGTTCCACGGCTTGTTGCCAGTGTGTCCTAATTTTGCTGTTCCTGGGTTGATGCTCCAGTCTGTTCGATAGTTTTGGTGTTGCAGGGCTTGTGTGGCAGTGAATGCATGTTTTGGTGTTCCAGGGCTGTAGTGCCAGTGTTTGCTATTTTTGATGTTCCAGGGCTGTTATACCAGTGTGTGCTAGTTTTGGTGTTCCATCATTGGAGTGCCAGTGTGTGCTAGTTTTGGTGTTCCAGCATTGATGCGCCAGTGTGTGTGACAGTTTCGGTGTTGCAGGGCTTGTATGATAGCGTGTGCTAGTTTTGGTGTGGCTGGGTTGGAGGGCCATTGTGAGCTAGTTTTGGTGTTCCAGCGCTTGTATGCCAGTGTATGCTAGTTTTCGTGTTCCAGGGTTGGAGTGCCAGTGTGTGCTAGTTTTGGTATTCCAGGGCTGGTGTGCCAGTGTATGCTGGTTTTGGTGTTCATGGATTGGTGTGCAAGTGTGCGCTGGTTTTGGTGTTCCAGGACTGGTGTGCCAGTTTGTGCTAATTTTGGTGTTCCAGGGTTGGTGTTTCAGTGTGTGCTAGTTTTGCTGTTCCAGGACTGGTGTGCGAGGGTGTGCTAGTTTTGGTGTTCCAAGACTGGTGCACCAGTGTGTGCTAGTTTTGATGTTCCATCGCTGGTATGCCAGTCTTTGCTAGTTTTTGTGTGCCAGGGCTGGTGTGCCAGTTTGTGTTGGTTTGTTTTTCCAGGACTGGCATGCCAAGGTGTTCTAGTCTTGGTGTTCCAGGGCTGGTATGCAAGTGTGTGCTAGTTTTGGTGTTCCAGGTATGGTGTGCCTGTGTGTGCTAGTTTTGGTGTTCCAGGAATGGTGTGCCAGGGTGTGCTAGCTTTGGTGTTCCAGTGTTGGTGTGCCAGTGTATGCTAGTTTTGGTGTTCCAGGGCTGGTGTGCCAGTGTGTGCTAGTTTTGGTATTCCAGGTTTGGTGTGCCAGTGTGTGCTAGTTTTGGTGTTCCAGGAATCGTGTGCCAGGGTGTGCTGGTTTTGGTGTTCCAGCAATGGTGTGCCAGTGTGTACTAGTTTTGGTGCTTGCAGTTCTGGTTTTTCAGTGCATGCTAGTTTTGGTGTTCCAGGTCTGGTGTGCCAGGGTGAGCTAGTTTTGGTGTTCCAGGACGGTTGTGCCAGCCTGAGCTAGTTTTGGTGCCCCATGGCTTGTTTGCCAGTGTGTCCTAATTTTGGTGTTTCTGGGTTGATGCGCCAGTCTGTTTGATAGTTTTGGTGTTGCAGGGCTGGTGTGCCAGTGAATGCATGTTTTGGTGTTCCAGGGCTGTAGTGCCAGTGTTTGCTAGTTTTGATGTTCCAGGGCTGTTATACCAGTGTGTGCTAGTTTTGTTGTTCCATCATTGGATTGCCAGTGTGTGCTAGTTTTGGTGTTCCAGGGTTGATGCGCCAGTGTGTGTGATAGTTTTGGTGTTGCAGGGCTTGTATGATAGTGTGTGCTAGTTTTGGTGTGGCTGGGTTGTAGTGCCAGTGTGTGCTAGTTTTGGTGTTCCAGCGCTTGTATGCCAGTGTGTGCTATGTTTTCGTGTTCCAGGGTTGGAGTGCCAGTGTGTGCTAGTTTTGGTATTCCAGGGCTGGTGTGCCAGTGTATGCTGGTTTTGGTGTTCATGGATTGGTGTGCAAGTGTGCGCTGGTTTTGGTGTTCCAGGACTGGTGTGCCAGTTTGTGCTAATTTTGGTGTTCCAGGGTTGGTGTTTCAGTGTGTGCTAGTTTTGCTCTTCCAGGACTGGTGTGCGAGGGCGTGCTAGTTTTGGTGTTCCAAGACTGGTGCACCAGTGTGTGCTAGTTTTGCTGTTCCATCGCTGGTATGCCAGTCTGTGATAATTTTGGTGTGCCAGGGCTGGTGTGCCAGTTTGTGTTGGTTTGTTTTTCCAGGACTGGCATGCCAGGGTGTTCTAGTCTTGGTGTTCCAGGGCTGGTATGCAAGTGTGTGCTAGTTTTGGTGTTCCAGGTATGGTGTGCCTGTGTGTGCTAGTTTTGGTGTTCCAGGAATGGTGTGCCAGGGTGTGCTAGCTTTGGTGTTCCAGGGTTGGTGTGCCAGTGCATGCTAGTTTTGGTGTTCCAGGGCTGGTGTGCCAGTGTGTGCTAGTTTTGGTATTCCAGGTTTGGTGTGCCAGTGTGTGCTAGTTTTGGTGTTCCAGGAATCGTGTGCCAGGGTGTGCTGGTTTTGGTGTTCCAGCAATGGTGTGCCAGTGTGTACTAGTTTTGGTGTTGCAGTTCTGGTTTTTCAGTGCATGCTAGTTTTGGTGTTCCAGGTCTGGTGTGCCAGGGTGAGCTAATTTTGGTGTTCCAGGACGGTTGTGCCAGCCTGAGCTAGTTTTGGTGCCCCATGGCTTGTTTGCCAGTGTGTCCTAATTTTGGTGTTCCTGGGTTGATGCGCCAGTCTGTTTGATAGTTTTGGTGTTGCAGGGCTGGTGTGCCAGTGAAAGCATGTTTTGGTGTTCCAGGGCTGTAGTGCCAGTGTTTGCTAGTTTTGATGTTCCAGGGCTGTTATACCAGTGTGTGCTAGTTTTGTTGTTCCATCATTGGATTGCCAGTGTGTGCTAGTTTTGGTGTTCCAGGGTTGATGCGCCAGTGTGTGTGATAGTTTTGGTGTTGCAGGGCTTGTATGATAGTGTGTGCTAGTTTTGGTGTGGCTGGGTTGTAGTGCCAGTGTGTGCTAGTTTTGGTGTTCCAGCGCTTGTATGCCAGTGTGTGCTATGTTTTCGTGTTCCAGGGTTGGAGTGCCAGTGTGTGCTAGTTTTGGTATTCCAGGGCTGGTGTGCCAGTGTATGCTGGTTTTGGTGTTCATGGATTGGTGTGCAAGTGTGCGCTGGTTTTGGTGTTCCAGGACTGGTGTGCCAGTTTGTGCTAATTTTGGTGTTCCAGGGTTGGTGTTTCAGTGTGTGCTAGTTTTGCTGTTCCAGGACTGGTGTGCGAGGGCGTGCTAGTTTTGGTGTTCCAAGACTGGTGCACCAGTGTGTGCTAGTTTTGATGTTCCATCGCTGGTATGCCAGTCTGTGCTAATTTTGGTGTGCCAGGGCTGGTGTGCCAGTTTGTGTTGGTTTGTTTTTCCAGGACTGGCATGCCAGGGTGTTCTAGTCTTGGTGTTCCAGGGCTGGTATGCAAGGGTGTGCTAGTTTTGGTGTTCCAGGTATGGTGTGCCTGTGTGTGCTAGTTTTGGTGTTCCAGGAATGGTGTGCCAGGGTGTGCTAGCTTTGGTGTTCCAGTGTTGGTGTGCCAGTGCATGCTAGTTTTGGTGTTCCAGGGCTGGTGTGCCAGTGTGTGCTAGTTTTGGTATTCCAGGTTTGGTGTGCCAGTGTGTGCTAGTTTTGGTGTTCCAGGAATCGTGTGCCAGTGTGTGCTGGTTTTGGTGTTCCAGCAATGGTGTGCCAGTGTGTACTAGTTTTGGTGTTGCAGTTCTGGTTTTTCAGTGCATGCTAGTTTTGGTGTTCCAGGTCTGGTGTGCCAGGGTGAGCTAGTTTTGGTGTTCCAGGACGGTTGTGCCAGCCTGAGCTAGTTTTGGTGCCCCATGGCTTGTTTGCCAGTGTGTCCTAATTTTGGTGTTCCTGGGTTGATGCGCCAGTCTGTTTGATAGTTTTGGTGTTGCAGGGCTGGTGTGCCAGTGAATGCATGTTTTGGTGTTCCAGGGCTCTGGTGCCAGTGTTTGCTAGTTTTGATGTTCCAGGGCTGTTATTCCAGTGTGTGCTAGTTTTGTTGTTCCATCATTGGATTGCCAGTGTTTGCTAGTTTTGGTGTTCCAGGGTTGATGCGCCAGTGTGTGTGATAGTTTTGGTGTTGCAGGGCTTGTATGATAGTGTGTGCTCGTTTTGGTGTGGCTGGGTTGTAGTGCCAGAGTGTGCTAATTCTGGTGTTCCAGCGCTTGTATGCCAGTGTGTGCTATGTCTTCGTGTTCCAGGGTTGGAGTGCCAGTGTGTGCTAGTTTTGGTATTCCAGGGCTGGTGTGCCAGTGTATGCTGGTTTTGGTGTTCATGGATTGGTGTGCAAGTGTGCGCTGGTTTTGGTGTTCCAGGACTGGTGTGCCAGTTTGTGCTAATTTTGGTGTTCCAGGGTTGGTGTTTCAGTGTGTGCTAGTTTTGCTGTTCCAGGACTGGTGTGCGAGGGTGTGCTAGTTTTGGTGTTCCAAGACTGGTGCACCAGTGTGTGCTAGTTTTGATGTTCCATCGCTGGTATGCCATTCTTTGCTAGTTTTTGTGTGCCAGGGCTGGTGTGCCAGTTTGTGTTGGTTTGTTTTTCCAGGACTGGCATGCCAGGGTGTTCTAGTCTTGGTGTTCCAGGGCACGTGTGTGCTAGTTTTGGTGTTCCAGGTATGGTGTGCCTGTGTGTGCTAGTTTTGGTGTTCCAGGAATGGTGTGCCAGGGTTTGCTAGCTTTGGTGTTCCAGTGTTGGTGTGCCAGTGCATGCTAGTTTTGGTGTTCCAGAGCTGGTGTGCCAGTGTGTGCTAGTTTTGGTATTCCAGGTTTGGTGTGCCAGTGTGTGCTAGTTTTGGTGTTCCAGGAATCGTGTGCCAGGGTGTGCTGGTTTTGGTGTTCCAGCAATGGTGTGCCAGTGTGTACTAGTTTTGGTGTTGCAGTTCTGGTTTTTCAGTGCATGCTAGTTTTGGTGTTCCAGGTCTGGTGTGCCAGGGTGAGCTAGTTTTGGTGTTCCAGGACGGTTGTGCCAGCCTGAGCTAGTTTTGGTGCCCCATGGCTTGTTTGCCAGTGTGTCCTAATTTTGGTGTTCCTGGGTTGATGCGCCAGTCTGTTTGATAGTTTTGGTGTTGCAGGGCTGGTGTGCCAGTGAATGCATGTTTTGGTGTTCCAGGGCTGTAGTGCCAGTGTTTGCTAGTTTTGATGTTCCAGGGCTGTTATACCAGTGTGTGCTAGTTTTGTTGTTCCATCATTGGATTGCCAGTGTGTGCTAGTTTTGGTGTTCCAGGGTTGATGCGCCAGTGTGTGTGATAGTTTTGGTGTTGCAGGGCTTGTATGATAGTGTGTGCTAGTTTTGGTGTGGCTGGGTTGTAGTGCCAGTGTGTGCTAGTTTTGGTTTTCCAGCGCTTGTATGCCAGTGTGTGCTATGTTTTCGTGTTCCAGGGTTGGAGTGCCAGTGTGTGCTAGTTTTGGTATTCCAGGGCTGGTGTGCCAGTGTATGCTGGTTTTGGTGTTCATGGATTGGTGTGCAAGTGTGCGCTGGTTTTGGTGTTCCAGGACTGGTGTGCCAGTTTGTGCTAATTTTGGTGTTCCAGGGTTGGTGTTTCAGTGTGTGCTAGTTTTGCTTTTCCAGGACTGGTGTGCGAGGGCGTGCTAGTTTTGGTGTTCCAAGACTGGTGCACCAGTGTGTGCTAGTTTTGATGTTCCATCGCTGGTATGCCAGTCTGTGCTAGTTTTGGTGTGCCAGGGCTGGTGTGCCAGTTTGTGTTGGTTTGTTTTTCCAGGACTGGCATGCCAGGGTGTTCTAGTCTTGGTGTTCCAGGGCTGGTATGCAAGTGTGTGCTAGTTTTGGTGTTCCAGGTATGGTGTGCCTGTGTGTGCTAGTTTTGGTGTTCCAGGAATGGTGTGCCAGGGTGTGCTAGCTTTGGTGTTCCAGGGTTGGTGTGCCAGTGCATGCTAGTTTTGGTGTTCCAGGGCTGGTGTGCCAGTGTGTGCTAGTTTTGGTATTCCAGGTTTGGTGTGCCAGTGTGTGCTAGTTTTGGTGTTCCAGGAATCGTGTGCCAGGGTGTGCTGGTTTTGGTGTTCCAGCAATGGTGTGCCAGTGTGTACTAGTTTTGGTGTTGCAGTTCTGGTTTTTCAGTGCATGCTAGTTTTGGTGTTCCAGGTCTGGTGTGCCAGGGTGAGCTAGTTTTGGTGTTCCAGGACGGTTGTGCCAGCCTGAGCTAGTTTTGGTGCCCCATGGCTTGTTTGCCAGTGTGTCCTAATTTTGGTGTTCCTGGGTTGATGCGCCAGTCTGTTTGATAGTTTTGGTGTTGCAGGGCTGGTGTGCCAGTGAATGCATGTTTTGGTGTTCCAGGGCTGTAGTGCCAGTGTTTGCTAGTTTTGATGTTCCAGGGCTGTTATTCCAGTGTGTGCTAGTTTTGTTGTTCCATCATTGGATTGCCAGTGTTTGCTAGTTTTGGTTGTTCCAGGGTTGATGCGCCAGTGTGTGTGATAGTTTTGGTGTTGCAGGGCTTGTATGATAGTGTGTGCTCGTTTTGGTGTGGCTGGGTTGTAGTGCCAGTGTGTGCTAGTTCTGGTGTTCCAGCGCTTGTATGCCAGTGTGTGCTATGTTTTCGTGTTCCAGGGTTGGAGTGCCAGTGTGTGCTAGTTTTGGTATTCCAGGGCTGGTGTGCCAGTGTATGCTGGTTTTGGTGTTCATGGATTGGTGTGCAAGTGTGCGCTGGTTTTGGTGTTCCAGGACTGGTGTGCCAGTTTGTGCTAATTTTGGTGTTCCAGGGTTGGTGTTTCAGTGTGTGCTAGTTTTGCTGTTCCAGGACTGGTGTGCGAGGGTGTGCTAGTTTTGGTGTTCCAAGACTGGTGCACCAGTGTGTGCTAGTTTTGATGTTCCATCGCTGGTATGCCATTCTTTGCTAGTTTTTGTGTGCCAGGGCTGGTGTGCCAGTTTGTGTTGGTTTGTTTTTCCAGGACTGGCATGCCAGGGTGTTCTAGTCTTGGTGTTCCAGGGCTGGTATGCACGTGTGTGCTAGTTTTGGTGTTCCAGGAATGGTGTGCCAGGGTTTGCTAGCTTTGGTGTTCCAGTGTTGGTGTGCCAGTGCATGCTAGTTTTGGTGTTCCAGAGCTGGTGTGCCAGTGTGTGCTAGTTTTGGTATTCCAGGTTTGGTGTGCCAGTGTGTGCTAGTTTTGGTGTTCCAGGAATCGTGTGCCAGGGTGTGCTGGTTTTGGTGTTCCAGCAATGGTGTGCCAGTGTGTACTAGTTTTGGTGTTGCAGTTCTGGTTTTTCAGTGCATGCTAGTTTTGGTGTTCCAGTTCTGGTGTGCCAGGGTGAGCTAGTTTTGGTGTTCCAGGACGGTTGTGCCAGCCTGAGCTAGTTTTGGTGCCCCATGGCTTGTTTGCCAGTGTGCCCTAATTTTGGTGTTCCTGGGTTGATGCGCCAGTCTGTTTGATAGTTTTGGTGTTGCAGGGCTGGTGTGCCAGTGAATGCATGTTTTGGTGTTCCAGCGCTGTAGTGCCAGTGTTTGCTAGTTTTGATGTTCCAGGGCTGTTATACCAGTGTGTGCTAGTTTTGTTGTTCCATCATTGGATTGCCAGTGTGTGCTAGTTTTGGTGTTCCAGGGTTGATGCGCCAGTGTGTGTGATAGTTTTGGTGTTGCAGGGCTTGTATGATAGTGTGTGCTAGTTTTGGTGTGGCTGGGTTGTAGTGCCAGTGTGTGCTAGTTCTGGTGTTCCAGTGCTTGTATGCCAGTGTGTGCTATGTTTTCGTGTTCCAGGTTTGGAGTGCCAGTGTGTGCTAGTTTTGGTATTCCAGGGCTGGTGTGCCAGTGTATGCTGGTTTTGGTGTTCATGGATTGGTGTGCAAGTGTGCGCTGGTTTTGGTGTTCCAGGACTGGTGTGCCAGTTTGTGCTAATTTTGGTGTTCCAGGGTTGGTGTTTCAGTGTGTGCTAGTTTTGCTGTTCCAGGACTGGTGTGCGAGGGTGTGCTAGTTTTGGTGTTCCAAGACTGGTGCACCAGTGTGTGCTAGTTTTGATGTTCCATCGCTGGTATGCCAGTCTTTGCTAGTTTTTGTGTGCCAGGGCTGGTGTGCCAGTTTGTGTTGGTTTGTTTTTCCAGGACTGGCATGCCAAGGTGTTCTAGTCTTGGTGTTCCAGGGCTGGTATGCAAGTGTGTGCTAGTTTTGGTGTTCCAGGTATGGTGTGCCTGTGTGTGCTAGTTTTGGTGTTCCAGGAATGGTGTGCCAGGGTGTGCTAGCTTTGGTGTTCCAGTGTTGGTGTGCCAGTGTATGCTAGTTTTGGTGTTCCAGGGCTGGTGTGCCAGTGTGTGCTAGTTTTGGTATTCCAGGTTTGGTGTGCCAGTGTGTGCTAGTTTTGGTGTTCCAGGAATCGTGTGCCAGGGTGTGCTGGTTTTGGTGTTCCAGCAATGGTGTGCCAGTGTGTACTAGTTTTGGTGTTGCAGTTCTGGTTTTTCAGTGCATGCTAGTTTTGGTGTTCCAGGTCTGGTGTGCCAGGGTGAGCTAGTTTTGGTGTTCCAGGACGGTTGTGCCAGCCTGAGCTAGTCTTGGTGCCCCATGGCTTGTTTGCCAGTGTGTCCTAATTTTGGTGTTTCTGGGTTGATGCGCCAGTCTGTTTGATAGTTTTGGTGTTGCAGGGCTGGTGTGCCAGTGAATGCATGTTTTGGTGTTCCAGCGCTGTAGTGCCAGTGTTTGCTAGTTTTGATGTTCCAGGGCTGTTATACCAGTGTGTGCTAGTTTTGTTGTTCCATCATTGGATTGCCAGTTTGTGCTAAATTGGTGTTCCAGGGTTGATGCGCCAGTGTGTGTGATAGTGTTGGTGTTGCAGGGCTTGTATGATAGTATGTGCTAGTTTTGGTGTGGCTGGGTTGTAGTGCCAGTGTGTGCTAGTTTTGGTGTTCCAGCGCTTGTATGCCAGTGTGTGCTATGTTTTCGTGTTCCAGGGTTGGAGTGCCAGTTTGTTCTAGTTTTGGTATTCCAGGGCTGGTGTGCCAGTGTATGCTGGTTTTGGTGTTCATGGATTGGTGTGCAAGTGTGCGCTGGTTTTGGTGTTCCAGGACTGGTGTGCCAGTTTGTGCTAATTTTGGTGTTCCAGGGTTGGTGTTTCAGTGTGTGCTAGTTTTGCTGTTCCAGGACTGGTGTGCGAGGGTGTGCTAGTTTTGGTGTTCCAAGACTGGTGCACCAGTGTGTGCTAGTTTTGATGTTCCATCGCTGGTATGCCAGTCTTTGCTAGTTTTTGTGTGCCAGGGCTGGTGTGCCAGTTTGTGTTGGTTTGTTTTTCCAGGACTGGCATGCCAAGGTGTTCTAGTCTTGGTGTTCCAGGGCTGGTATGCACGTGTGTGCTAGTTTTGGTGTTCCAGGTATGGTGTGCCTGTGTGTGCTAGTTTTGGTGTTCCAGGAATGGTGTGCCAGGGTTTGCTAGCTTTGGTGTTCCAGTGTTGGTGTGCCAGTGCATGCTAGTTTTGGTGTTCCAGAGCTGGTGTGCCAGTGTGTGCTAGTTTTGGTATTCCAGGTTTGGTGTGCCAGTGTGTGCTAGTTTTGGTGTTCCAGGAATCGTGTGCCAGGGTGTGCTGGTTTTGGTGTTCCAGCAATGGTGTGCCAGTGTGTACTAGTTTTGGTGTTGCAGTTCTGGTTTTTCAGTGCATGCTAGTTTTGGTGTTCCAGGTCTGGTGTGCCAGGGTGAGCTAGTTTTGGTGTTCCAGGACGGTTGTGCCAGCCTGAGCTAGTTTTGGTGCCCCATGGCTTGTTTGCCAGTGTGCCCTAATTTTGGTGTTCCTGGGTTGATGCACCAGTCTGTTTGATAGTTTTGGTGTTGCAGGGCTGGTGTGCCAGTGAATGCATGTTTTGGTGTTCCAGGGCTGTAGTGCCAGTGTTTGCTAGTTTTGATGTTCCAGGGCTGTTATACCAGTGTGTGCTAGTTTTGTTGTTCCATCATTGGATTGCCAGTGTGTGCTAGTTTTGGTGTTCCAGGGTTGATGCGCCAGTGTGTGTGATAGTTTTGGTGTTGCAGGGCTTGTATGATAGTGTGTGCTAGTTTTGGTGTGGCTGGGTTGTAGTGCCAGTGTGTGCTAGTTCTGGTGTTCCAGCGCTTGTATGCCAGTGTGTGCTATGTTTTCGTGTTCCAGATTTGGAGTGCCAGTGTGTGCTAGTTTTGGTATTCCAGGGCTGGTGTGCCAGTGTATGCTGGTTTTGGTGTTCATGGATTGGTGTGCAAGTGTGCGCTGGTTTTGGTGTTCCAGGACTGGTGTGCCAGTTTGTGCTAATTTTGGTGTTCCAGGGTTGGTGTTTCAGTGTGTGCTAGTTTTGCTGTTCCAGGACTGGTGTGCGAGGGTGTGCTAGTTTTGGTGTTCCAAGACTGGTGCACCAGTGTGTGCTAGTTTTGATGTTCCATCGCTGGTATGCCATTCTTTGCTAGTTTTTGTGTGCCAGGGCTGGTGTGCCAGTTTGTGTTGGTTTGTTTTTCCAGGACTGGCATGCCAGGGTGTTCTAGTCTTGGTGTGCCAGGGCTGGTATGCACGTGTGTGCTAGTTTTGGTGTTCCAGGTATGGTGTGCCTGTGTGTGCTAGTTTTGGTGTTCCAGGAATGGTGTGCCAGGGTTTGCTAGCTTTGGTGTTCCAGTGTTGGTGTGCCAGTGCATGCTAGTTTTGGTGTTCCAGAGCTGGTGTGCCAGTGTGTGCTAGTTTTGGTATTCCAGGTTTGGTGTGCCAGTGTGTGCTAATTTTGGTGTTCCAGGAATCGTGTGCCAGGGTGTGCTGGTTTTGGTGTTCCAGCAATGGTGTGCCAGTGTGTACTAGTTTTGGTGTTGCAGTTCTGGTTTTTCAGTGCATGCTAGTTTTGGTGTTCCAGGTCTGGTGTGCCAGGGTGAGCTAGTTTTGGTGTTCCAGGACGGTTGTGCCAGCCTGAGCTAGTTTTGGTGCCCCATGGCTTGTTTGCCAGTGTGCCCTAATTTTGGTGTTCCTGGGTTGATGCGCCAGTCTGTTTGATAGTTTTGGTGTTGCAGGGCTGGTGTGCCAGTGAATGCATGTTTTGGTGTTCCAGCGCTGTAGTGCCAGTGTTTGCTAGTTTTGATGTTCCAGGGCTGTTATACCAGTGTGTGCTAGTTTTGTTGTTCCATCATTGGATTGCCAGTGTGTGCTAGTTTTGGTGTTCCAGGGTTGATGCGCCATTGTGTGTGATAGTTTTGGTGTTGCAGGGCTTGTATGATAGTGTGTGCTAGTTTTGGTGTGGCTGGGTTGTAGTGCCAGTGTGTTCTAGTTCTGGTGTTCCAGCGCTTGTATGCCAGTGTGTGCTATGTTTTCGTGTTCCAGGTTTGGAGTGCCAGTGTGTGCTAGTTTTGGTATTCCAGGGCTGGTGTGCCAGTGTATGCTGGTTTTGGTGTTCATGGATTGGTGTGCAAGTGTGCGCTGGTTTTGGTGTTCCAGGACTGGTGTGCCAGTTTGTGCTAATTTTGGTGTTCCAGGGTTGGTGTTTCAGTGTGTGCTAGTTTTGCTGTTCCAGGACTGGTGTGCGAGGGTGTGCTAGTTTTGGTGTTCCAAGACTGGTGCACCAGTGTGTGCTAGTTTTGATGTTCCATCGCTGGTATGCCAGTCTTTGCTAGTTTTTGTGTGCCAGGGCTGGTGTGCCAGTTTGTGTTGGTTTGTTTTTCCAGGACTGGCATGCCAAGGTGTTCTAGTCTTGGTGTTCCAGGGCTGGTATGCAAGTGTGTGCTAGTTTTGGTGTTCCAGGTATGGTGTGTCCTGTGTGTGCTAGTTTTGGTGTTCCAGGAATGGTGTGCCAGGGTGTGCTAGCTTTGGTGTTCCAGTGTTGGTGTGCCAGTGTATGCTAGTTTTGGTGTTCCAGGGCTGGTGTGCCAGTGTGTGCTAGTTTTGGTATTCCAGGTTTTGTGTGCCAGTGTGTGCTAGTTTTGGTGTTCCAGGAATCGTGTGCCAGGGTGTGCTGGTTTTGGTGTTCCAGCAATGGTGTGCCAGTGTGTACTAGTTTTGGTGTTGCAGTTCTGGTTTTTCAGTGCATGCTAGTTTTGGTGTTCCAGGTCTGGTGTGCCAGGGTGAGCTAGTTTTGGTGTTCCAGGACGGTTGTGCCAGCCTGAGCTAGTTTTGGTGCCCCATGGCTTGTTTGCCAGTGTGTCCTAATTTTGGTGTTCCTGGGTTGATGCGCCAGTCTGTTTGATAGTTTTGGTGTTGTAGGGCTGGTGTGCCAGTGAATGCATGTTTTGGTGTTCCAGGGCTGTAGTGCCAGTGTTTGCTAGTTTTGATGTTCCAGGGCTGTTATTCCAGTGTGTGCTAGTTTTGTTGTTCCATCATTGGATTGCCAGTGTTTGCTAGTTTTGTTGTTCCAGGGTTGATGCGCCAGTGTGTGTGATAGTTTTGGTGTTGCAGTGCTTGTATGATAGTGTGTGCTCGTTTTGGTGTGGCTGGGTTGTAGTGCCAGTGTGTGCTAGTTCTGGTGTTCCAGCGCTTGTATGCCAGTGTGTGCTATGTTTTCGTGTTCCAGGGTTGGAGTGCCAGTGTGTGCTAGTTTTGGTATTCCAGGGCTGGTGTGCCAGTGTATGCTGGTTTTGGTGTTCATGGATTGGTGTGCAAGTGTGCGCTGGTTTTGGTGTTCCAGGACTGGTGTGCCAGTTTGTGCTAATTTTGGTGTTCCAGGGTTGGTGTTTCAGTGTGTGCTAGTTTTGCTGTTCCAGGACTGGTGTGCGAGGGTGTGCTAGTTTTGGTGTTCCAAGACTGGTGCACCAGTGTGTGCTAGTTTTGATGTTCCATCGCTGGTATGCCATTCTTTGCTAGTTTTTGTGTGCCAGGGCTGGTGTGCCAGTTTGTGTTGGTTTGTTTTTCCAGGACTGGCATGCCAGGGTGTTCTAGTCTTGGTATTCCAGGGCTGGTATGCACGTGTGTGCTAGTTTTGGTGTTCCAGGTATGGTGTGCCTGTGTGTGCTAGTTTTGGTGTTCCAGGAATGGTGTGCCAGGGTTTGCTAGCTTTGGTGTTCCAGTGTTGGTGTGCCAGTGCATGCTAGTTTTGGTGTTCCAGAGCTGGTGTGCCAGTGTGTGCTAGTTTTGGTATTCCAGGTTTGGTGTGCCAGTGTGTGCTAGTTTTGGTGTTCCAGGAATCGTGTGCCAGGGTGTGCTGGTTTTGGTGTTCCAGCAATGGTGTGCCAGTGTGTACTAGTTTTGGTGTTGCAGTTCTGGTTTTTCAGTGCATGCTAGTTTTGGTGTTCCAGGTCTGGTGTGCCAGGGTGAGCTAGTTTTGGTGTTCCAGGACGGTTGTGCCAGCCTGAGCTAGTTTTGGTGCCCCATGGCTTGTTTGCCAGTGTGCCCTAATTTTGGTGTTCCTGGGTTGATGCGCCAGTCTGTTTGATAGTTTTGGTGTTGCAGGGCTGGTGTGCCAGTGAATGCATGTTTTGGTGTTCCAGCGCTGTAGTGCCAGTGTTTGCTAGTTTTGATGTTCCAGGGCTGTTATACCAGTGTGTGCTAGTTTTGTTGTTCCATCATTGGATTGCCAGTGTGTGCTAGTTTTGGTGTTCCAGGGTTGATGCGCCAGTGTGTGTGATAGTTTTGGTGTTGCAGGGCTTGTATGATAGTGTGTGCTAGTTTTGGTGTGGCTGGGTTGTAGTGCCAGTGTGTGCTAGTTCTGGTGTTCCAGTGCTTGTATGCCAGTGTGTGCTATGTTTTCGTGTTCCAGGTTTGGAGTGCCAGTGTGTGCTAGTTTTGGTATTCCAGGGCTGGTGTGCCAGTGTATGCTGGTTTTGGTGTTCATGGATTGGTGTGCAAGTGTGCGCTGGTTTTGGTGTTCCAGGACTGGTGTGCCAGTTTGTGCTAATTTTGGTGTTCCAGGGTTGGTGTTTCAGTGTGTGCTAGTTTTGCTGTTCCAGGACTGGTGTGCGAGGGTGTGCTAGTTTTGGTGTTCCAAGACTGGTGCACCAGTGTGTGCTAGTTTTGATGTTCCATCGCTGGTATGCCAGTCTTTGCTAGTTTTTGTGTGCCAGGGCTGGTGTGCCAGTTTGTGTTGGTTTGTTTTTCCAGGACTGGCATGCCAAGGTGTTCTAGTCTTGGTGTTCCAGGGCTGGTATGCAAGTGTGTGCTAGTTTTGGTGTTCCAGGTATGGTGTGCCTGTGTGTGCTAGTTTTGGTGTTCCAGGAATGGTGTGCCAGGGTGTGCTAGCTTTGGTGTTCCAGTGTTGGTGTGCCAGTGTATGCTAGTTTTGGTGTTCCAGGGCTGGTGTGCCAGTGTGTGCTAGTTTTGGTATTCCAGGTATGGTGTGCCAGTGTGTGCTAGTGTTGGTGTTCCAGGAATCGTGTGCCAGGGTGTGCTGGTTTTGGTGTTCCAGCAATGGTGTGCCAGTGTGTACTAGTTTTGGTGTTGCAGTTCTGGTTTTTCAGTGCATGCTAGTTTTGGTGTTCCAGGTCTGGTGTGCCAGGGTGAGCTAGTTTTGGTGTTCCAGGACGGTTGTGCCAGCCTGAGCTAGTTTTGGTGCCCCATGGCTTGTTTGCCAGTGTGTCCTAATTTTGGTGTTCCTGGGTTGATGCGCCAGTCTGTTTGATAGTTTTGGTGTTGTAGGGCTGGTGTGCCAGTGAATGCATGTTTTGGTGTTCCAGGGCTGTAGTGCCAGTGTTTGCTAGTTTTGATGTTCCAGGGCTGTTATTCCAGTGTGTGCTAGTTTTGTTGTTCCATCATTGGATTGCCAGTGTTTGCTAGTTTTGTTGTTCCAGGGTTGATGCGCCAGTGTGTGTGATAGTTTTGGTGTTGCAGTGCTTGTATGATAGTGTGTGCTCGTTTTGGTGTGGCTGGGTTGTAGTGCCAGTGTGTGCTAGTTCTGGTGTTCCAGCGCTTGTATGCCAGTGTGTGCTATGTTTTCGTGTTCCAGGGTTGGAGTGCCAGTGTGTGCTAGTTTTGGTATTCCAGGGCTGGTGTGCCAGTGTATGCTGGTTTTGGTGTTCATGGATTGGTGTGCAAGTGTGCGCTGGTTTGGTGTTCCAGGACTGGTGTGCCAGTTTGTGCTAATTTTGGTGTTCCAGGGTTGGTGTTTCAGTGTGTGCTAGTTTTGCTGTTCCAGGACTGGTGTGCGAGGGTGTGCTAGTTTTGGTGTTCCAAGACTGGTGCACCAGTGTGTGCTAGTTTTGATGTTCCATCGCTGGTATGCCATTCTTTGCTAGTTTTTGTGTGCCAGGGCTGGTGTGCCAGTTTGTGGTGGTTTGTTTTTCCAGGACTGGCATGCCAGGGTGTTCTAGTCTTGGTATTCCAGGGCTGGTATGCACGTGTGTGCTAGTTTTGGTGTTCCAGGTATGGTGTGCCTGTGTGTGCTAGTTTTGGTGTTCCAGGAATGGTGTGCCAGGGTTTGCTAGCTTTGGTGTTCCAGTGTTGGTGTGCCAGTGCATGCTAGTTTTGGTGTTCCAGAGCTGGTGTGCCAGTGTGTGCTAGTTTTGGTATTCCAGGTTTGGTGTGCCAGTGTGTGCTAGTTTTGGTGTTCCAGGAATCGTGTGCCAGGGTGTGCTGGTTTTGGTGTTCCAGCAATGGTGTGCCAGTGTGTACTAGTTTTGGTGTTGCAGTTCTGGTTTTTCAGTGCATGCTAGTTTTGGTGTTCCAGGTCTGGTGTGCCAGGGTGAGCTAGTTTTGGTGTTCCAGGACGGTTGTGCCAGCCTGAGCTAGTTTTGGTGCCCCATGGCTTGTTTGCCAGTGTGCCCTAATTTTGGTGTTCCTGGGTTGATGCGCCAGTCTGTTTGATAGTTTTGGTGTTGCAGGGCTGGTGTGCCAGTGAATGCATGTTTTGGTGTTCCAGGGCTGTAGTGCCAGTGTTTGCTAGTTTTGATGTTCCAGGGCTGTTATACCAGTGTGTGCTAGTTTTGTTGTTCCATCATTGCATTGCCAGTGTGTGCTAGTTTTGGTGTTCCAGGGTTGATGCGCCAGTGTGTGTGATAGTTTTGGTGTTGCAGGGCTTGTATGATAGTGTGTGCTAGTTTTGGTGTGGCTGGGTTGTAGTGCCAGTGTGTGCTAGTTCTGGTGTTCCAGTGCTTGTATGCCAGTGTGTGCTATGTTTTCGTGTTCCAGGTTTGGAGTGCCAGTGTGTGCTAGTTTTGGTATTCCAGGGCTGGTGTGCCAGTGTATGCTGGTTTTGGTGTTCATGGATTGGTGTGCAAGTGTGCGCTGGTTTTGGTGTTCCAGGACTGGTGTGCCAGTTTGTGCTAATTTTGGTGTTCCAGGGTTGGTGTTTCAGTGTGTGTTAGTTTTGCTGTTCCAGGACTGGTGTGCGAGGGTGTGCTAGTTTTGGTGTTCCAAGACTGGTGCACCAGTGTGTGCTAGTTTTGATGTTCCATCGCTGGTATGCCAGTCTTTGCTAGTTTTTGTGTGCCAGGGCTGGTGTGCCAGTTTGTGTTGGTTTGTTTTTCCAGGACTGGCATGCCAAGGTGTTCTAGTCTTGGTGTTCCAGGGCTGGTATGCAAGTGTGTGCTAGTTTTGGTGTTCCAGGTATGGTGTGCCTGTGTGTGCTAGTTTTGGTGTTCCAGGAATGGTGTGCCAGGGTGTGCTAGCTTTGGTGTTCCAGTGTTGGTGTGCCAGTGTATGCTAGTTTTGGTGTTCCAGGGCTGGTGTGCCAGTGTGTGCTAGTTTTGGTATTCCAGGTTTGGTGTGCCAGTGTGTGCTAGTTTTGGTGTTCCAGGAATCGTGTGCCAGGGTGTGCTGGTTTTGGTGTTCCAGCAATGGTGTGCCAGTGTGTACTAGTTTTGGTGTTGCAGTTCTGGTTTTTCAGTGCATGCTAGTTTTGGTGTTCCAGGTCTGGTGTGCCAGGGTGAGCTAGTTTTGGTGTTCCAGGACGGTTGTGCCAGCCTGAGCTAGTTTTGGTGCCCCATGGCTTGTTTGCCAGTGTGTCCTAATTTTGGTGTTTCTGGGTTGATGCGCCAGTCTGTTTGATAGTTTTGGTGTTGCAGGGCTGGTGTGCCAGTGAATGCATGTTTTGGTGTTCCAGCGCTGTAGTGCCAGTGTTTGCTAGTTTTGATGTTCCAGGGCTGTTATACCAGTGTGTGCTAGTTTTGTTGTTCCATCATTGGATTGCCAGTGTGTGCTAGTTTTGGTGTTCCAGGGTTGATGCGCCAGTGTGTGTGATAGTTTTGGTGTTGCAGGGCTTGTATGATAGTGTGTGCTCGTTTTGGTGTGGCTGGGTTGTAGTGCCAGTGTGTGCTAGTTCTGGTGTTCCAGCGCTTGTATGCCAGTGTGTGCTATGTTTTCGTGTTCCAGGGTTGGAGTGCCAGTGTGTGCTAGTTTTGGTATTCCAGGGCTGGTGTGCCAGTGTATGCTGGTTTTGGTGTTCATGGATTGGTGTGCAAGTGTGCGCTGGTTTTGGTGTTCCAGGACTGGTGTGCCAGTTTGTGCTAATTTTGGTGTTCCAGGGTTGGTGTTTCAGTGTGTGCTAGTTTTGCTGTTCCAGGACTGGTGTGCGAGGGTGTGCTAGTTTTGGTGTTCCAAGACTGGTGCACCAGTGTGTGCTAGTTTTGATGTTCCATCGCTGGTATGCCATTCTTTGCTAGTTTTTGTGTGCCAGGGCTGGTGTGCCAGTTTGTGTTGGTTTGTTTTTCCAGGACTGGCATGCCAGGGTGTTCTAGTCTTGGTGTTCCAGGGCTGGTATGCACGTGTGTGCTAGTTTTGGTGTTCCAGGTATGGTGTGCCTGTGTGTGCTAGTTTTGGTGTTCCAGGAATGGTGTGCCAGGGTTTGCTAGCTTTGGTGTTCCAGTGTTGGTGTGCCAGTGAATGCTAGTTTTGGTGTTCCAGAGCTGGTGTGCCAGTGTGTGCTAGTTTTGGTATTCCAGTTTTGGTGTGCCAGTGTATGCTAGTTTTGGTGTTCCAGGAATCGTGTGCCAGGGTGTGCTGGTTTTGGTGTTCCAGCAATGGTGTGCCAGTGTGTACTAGTTTTGGTGTTGCAGTTCTGGTTTTTCAGTGCATGCTAGTTTTGGTGTTCCAGGTCTGGTGTGCCAGGGTGAGCTAGTTTTGGTGTTCCAGGACGGTTGTGCCAGCCTGAGCTAGTTTTGGTGCCCCATGGCTTGTTTGCCAGTGTGCCCTAATTTTGGTGTTCCTGGGTTGATGCGCCAGTCTGTTTGATAGTTTTGGTGTTGCAGGGCTGGTGTGCCAGTGAATGCATGTTTTGGTGTTCCAGCGCTGTAGTGCCAGTGTTTGCTAGTTTTGATGTTCCAGGGCTGTTATACCAGTGTGTGCTAGTTTTGTTGTTCCATCATTGGATTGCCAGTGTGTGCTAGTTTTGGTGTTCCAGGGTTGATGCGCCAGTGTGTGTGATAGTTTTGGTGTTGCAGGGCTTGTATGATAGTGTGTGCTAGTTTTGGTGTGGCTGGGTTGTAGTGCCAGTGTGTGCTAGTTCTGGTGTTCCAGTGCTTGTATGCCAGTGTGTGCTATGTTTTCGTGTTCCAGGTTTGGAGTGCCAGTGTGTGCTAGTTTTGGTATTCCAGGGCTGGTGTGCCAGTGTATGCTGGTTTTGGTGTTCATGGATTGGTGTGCAAGTGTGCGCTGGTTTTGGTGTTCCAGGACTGGTGTGCCAGTTTGTGCTAATTTTGGTGTTCCAGGGTTGGTGTTTCAGTGTGTGCTAGTTTTGCTGTTCCAGGACTGGTGTGCGAGGGTGTGCTAGTTTTGGTGTTCCAAGACTGGTGCACCAGTGTGTGCTAGTTTTGATGTTCCATCGCTGGTATGCCATTCTTTGCTAGTTTTTGTGTGCCAGGGCTGGTGTGCCAGTTTGTGTTGGTTTGTTTTTCCAGGACTGGCATGCCAGGGTGTTCTAGTCTTGGTGTTCCAGGGCTGGTATGCAAGTGTGTGCTAGTTTTGGTGTTCCAGGTATGGTGTGCCTGTGTGTGCTAGTTTTGGTGTTCCAGGAATGGTGTGCCAGGGTGTGCTAGCTTTGGTGTTCCAGTGTTGGTGTGCCAGTGTATGCTAGTTTTGGTGTTCCAGGGCTGGTGTGCCAGTGTGTGCTAGTTTTGGTATTCCAGGTTTGGTGTGCCAGTGTGTGCTAGTTTTGGTGTTCCAGGAATCGTGTGCCAGGGTGTGCTGGTTTTGGTGTTCCAGCAATGGTGTGCCAGTGTGTACTAGTTTTGGTGTTGCAGTTCTGGTTTTTCAGTGCATGCTAGTTTTGGTGTTCCAGGTCTGGTGTGCCAGGGTGAGCTAGTTTTGGTGTTCCAGGATGGTTGTGCCAGCCTGAGCTAGTTTTGGTGCCCCATGGCTTGTTTGCCAGTGTGTCCTAATTTTGGTGTTCCTGGGTTGATGCGCCAGTCTGTTTGATAGTTTTGGTGTTGTAGGGCTGGTGTGCCAGTGAATGCATGTTTTGGTGTTCCAGGGCTGTAGTGCCAGTGTTTGCTAGTTTTGATGTTCCAGGGCTGTTATTCCAGTGTGTGCTAGTTTTGTTGTTCCATCATTGGATTGCCAGTGTTTGCTAGTTTTGGTGTTCCAGGGTTGATGCGCCAGTGTGTGTGATAGTTTTGGTGTTGCAGTGCTTGTATGATAGTGTGTGCTCGTTTTGGTGTGGCTGGGTTGTAGTGCCAGTGTGTGCTAGTTCTGGTGTTCCAGCGCTTGTATGCCAGTGTGTGCTATGTTTTCGTGTTCCAGGGTTGGAGTGCCAGTGTGTGCTAGTTTTGGTATTCCAGGGCTGGTGTGCCAGTGTATGCTGGTTTTGGTGTTCATGGATTGGTGTGCAAGTGTGCGCTGGTTTTGGTGTTCCAGGACTGGTGTGCCAGTTTGTGCTAATTTTGGTGTTCCAGGGTTGGTGTTTCAGTGTGTGCTAGTTTTGCTGTTCCAGGACTGGTGTGCGAGGGTGTGCTAGTTTTGGTGTTCCAGGACTGGTGTGCGAGGGTGTGCTAGTTTTGGTGTTCCAAGACTGGTGCACCAGTGTGTGCTAGTTTTGATGTTCCATCGCTGGTATGCCATTCTTTGCTAGTTTTTGTGTGCCAGGGCTGGTGTGCCAGTTTGTGTTGGTTTGTTTTTCCAGGACTGGCATGCCAGGGTGTTCTAGTCTTGGTATTCCAGGGCTGGTATGCACGTGTGTGCTAGTTTTGGTGTTCCAGGTATGGTGTGCCTGTGTGTGCTAGTTTTGGTGTTCCAGGAATGGTGTGCCAGGGTTTGCTAGCTTTGGTGTTCCAGTGTTGGTGTGCCAGTGCATGCTAGTTTTGGTGTTCCAGAGCTGGTGTGCCAGTGTGTGCTAGTTTTGGTATTCCAGGTTTGGTTTGCCAGTGTGTGCTAGTTTTGGTGTTCCAGGAATCGTGTGCCAGGGTGTGCTGGTTTTGGTGTTCCAGCAATGGTGTGCCAGTGTGTACTAGTTTTGGTGTTGCAGTTCTGGTTTTTCAGTGCATGCTAGTTTTGGTGTTCCAGGTCTGGTGTGCCAGGGTGAGCTAGTTTTGGTGTTCCAGGACGGTTGTGCCAGCCTGAGCTAGTTTTGGTGCCCCATGGCTTGTTTGCCAGTGTGCCCTAATTTTGGTGTTCCTGGGTTGATGCGCCAGTCTGTTTGATAGTTTTGGTGTTGCAGGGCTGGTGTGCCAGTGAATGCATGTTTTGGTGTTCCAGCGCTGTAGTGCCAGTGTTTGCTAGTTTTGATGTTCCAGGGCTGTTATACCAGTGTGTGCTAGTTTTGTTGTTCCATCATTGGATTGCCAGTGTGTGCTAGTTTTGGTGTTCCAGGGTTGATGCGCCAGTGTGTGTGATAGTTTTGGTGTTGCAGGGCTTGTATGATAGTGTGTGCTAGTTTTGGTGTGGCTGGGTTGTAGTGCCAGTGTGTGCTAGTTCTGGTGTTCCAGTGCTTGTATGCCAGTGTGTGCTATGTTTTCGTGTTCCAGGTTTGGAGTGCCAGTGTGTGCTAGTTTTGGTATTCCAGGGCTGGTGTGCCAGTGTATGCTGGTTTTGGTGTTCATGGATTGGTGTGCAAGTGTGCGCTGGTTTTGGTGTTCCAGGACTGGTGTGCCAGTTTGTGCTAATTTTGGTGTTCCAGGGTTGGTGTTTCAGTGTGTGTTAGTTTTGCTGTTCCAGGACTGGTGTGCGAGGGTGTGCTAGTTTTGGTGTTCCAAGACTGGTGCACCAGTGTGTGCTAGTTTTGATGTTCCATCGCTGGTATGCCAGTCTTTGCTAGTTTTTGTGTGCCAGGGCTGGTGTGCCAGTTTGTGTTGGTTTGTTTTTCCAGGACTGGCATGCCAAGGTGTTCTAGTCTTGGTGTTCCAGGGCTGGTATGCAAGTGTGTGCTAGTTTTGGTGTTCCAGGTATGGTGTGCCTGTGTGTACTAGTTTTGGTGTTCCAGGAATGGTGTGCCAGGGTGTGCTAGCTTTGGTGTTCCAGTGTTGGTGTGCCAGTGTATGCTAGTTTTGGTGTTCCAGGGCTGGTGTGCCAGTGTGTGCTAGTTTTGATATTCCAGGTTTGGTGTGCCAGTGTGTGCTAGTTTTGGTGTTCCAGGAATCGTGTGCCAGGGTGTGCTGGTTTTGGTGTTCCAGCAATGGTGTGCCAGTGTGTACTAGTTTTGGTGTTGCAGTTCTGGTTTTTCAGTGCATGCTAGTTTTGGTGTTCCAGGTCTGGTGTGCCAGGGTGAGCTAGTTTTGGTGTTCCAGGACGGTTGTGCCAGCCTGAGCTAGTTTTGGTGCCCCATGGCTTGTTTGCCAGTGTGTCCTAATTTTGGTGTTTCTGGGTTGATGCGCCAGTCTGTTTGATAGTTTTGGTGTTGCAGGGCTGGTGTGCCAGTGAATGCATGTTTTGGTGTTCCAGCGCTGTAGTGCCAGTGTTTGCTAGTTTTGATGTTCCAGGGCTGTTATACCAGTGTGTGCTAGTTTTGTTGTTCCATCATTGGATTGCCAGTGTGTGCTAGTTTTGGTGTTCCAGGGTTGATGCGCCAGTGTGTGTGATAGTTTTGGTGTTGCAGGGCTTGTATGATAGTGTGTGCTCGTTTTGGTGTGGCTGGGTTGTAGTGCCAGTGTGTGCTAGTTCTGGTGTTCCAGCGCTTGTATGCCAGTGTGTGCTATGTTTTCGTGTTCCAGGGTTGGAGTGCCAGTGTGTGCTAGTTTTGGTATTCCAGGGCTGGTGTGCCAGTGTATGCTGGTTTTGGTGTTCATGGATTGGTGTGCAAGTGTGCGCTGGTTTTGGTGTTCCAGGACTGGTGTGCCAGTTTGTGCTAATTTTGGTGTTCCAGGGTTGGTGTTTCAGTGTGTGCTAGTTTTGCTGTTCCAGGACTGGTGTGCGAGGGTGTGCTAGTTTTGGTGTTCCAAGACTGGTGCACCAGTGTGTGCTAGTTTTGATGTTCCATCGCTGGTATGCCATTCTTTGCTAGTTTTTGTGTGCCAGGGCTGGTGTGCCAGTTTGTGTTGGTTTGTTTTTCCAGGACTGGCATGCCAGGGTGTTCTAGTCTTGGTGTTCCAGGGCTGGTATGCACGTGTGTGCTAGTTTTGGTGTTCCAGGTATGGTGTGCCTGTGTGTGCTAGTTTTGGTGTTCCAGGAATGGTGTGCCAGGGTTTGCTAGCTTTGGTGTTCCAGTGTTGGTGTGCCAGTGAATGCTAGTTTTGGTGTTCCAGAGCTGGTGTGCCAGTGTGTGCTAGTTTTGGTATTCCAGTTTTGGTGTGCCAGTGTGTGCTAGTTTTGGTGTTCCAGGAATCGTGTGCCAGGGTGTGCTGGTTTTGGTGTTCCAGCAATGGTGTGCCAGTGTGTACTAGTTTTGGTGTTGCAGTTCTGGTTTTTCAGTGCATGCTAGTTTTGGTGTTCCAGGTCTGGTGTGCCAGGGTGAGCTAGTTTTGGTGTTCCAGGACGGTTGTGCCAGCCTGAGCTAGTTTTGGTGCCCCATGGCTTGTTTGCCAGTGTGCCCTAATTTTGGTGTTCCTGGGTTGATGCGCCAGTCTGTTTGATAGTTTTGGTGTTGCAGGGCTGGTGTGCCAGTGAATGCATGTTTTGGTGTTCCAGCGCTGTAGTGCCAGTGTTTGCTAGTTTTGATGTTCCAGGGCTGTTATACCAGTGTGTGCTAGTTTTGTTGTTCCATCATTGGATTGCCAGTGTGTGCTAGTTTTGGTGTTCCAGGGTTGATGCGCCAGTGTGTGTGATAGTTTTGGTGTTGCAGGGCTTGTATGATAGTGTGTGCTAGTTTTGGTGTGGCTGGGTTGTAGTGCCAGTGTGTGCTAGTTCTGGTGTTCCAGTGCTTGTATGCCAGTGTGTGCTATGTTTTCGTGTTCCAGGTTTGGAGTGCCAGTGTGTGCTAGTTTTGGTATTCCAGGGCTGGTGTGCCAGTGTATGCTGGTTTTGGTGTTCATGGATTGGTGTGCAAGTGTGCGCTGGTTTTGGTGTTCCAGGACTGGTGTGCCAGTTTGTGCTAATTTTGGTGTTCCAGGGTTGGTGTTTCAGTGTGTGCTAGTTTTGCTGTTCCAGGACTGGTGTGCGAGGGTGTGCTAGTTTTGGTGTTCCAAGACTGGTGCACCAGTGTGTGCTAGTTTTGATGTTCCATCGCTGGTATGCCATTCTTTGCTAGTTTTTGTGTGCCAGGGCTGGTGTGCCAGTTTGTGTTGGTTTGTTTTTCCAGGACTGGCATGCCAGGGTGTTCTAGTCTTGGTGTTCCAGGGCTGGTATGCAAGTGTGTGCTAGTTTTGGTGTTCCAGGTATGGTGTGCCTGTGTGTGCTAGTTTTGGTGTTCCAGGAATGGTGTGCCAGGGTGTGCTAGCTTTGGTGTTCCAGTGTTGGTGTGCCAGTGCATGCTAGTTTTGGTGTTCCAGAGCTGGTGTGCCAGTGTGTGCTAGTTTTGGTATTCCAGGTTTGGTGTGCCAGTGTGTGCTAGTTTTGGTGTTCCAGGAATCGTGTGCCAGGGTGTGCTGGTTTTGGTGTTCCAGCAATGGTGTGCCATTGTGTACTAGTTTTGGTGTTGCAGTTCTGGTTTTTCAGTGCATGCTAGTTTTGGTGTTCCAGGTCTGGTGTGCCAGGGTGAGCTAGTTTTGGTGTTCCAGGACGGTTGTGCCAGCCTGAGCTAGTTTTGGTGCCCCATGGCTTGTTTGCCAGTGTGCCCTAATTTTGGTGTTCCTGGGTTGATGCGCCAGTCTGTTTGATAGTTTTGGTGTTGCAGGGCTGGTGTGCCAGTGAATGCATGTTTTGGTGTTCCAGCGCTGTTGTGCCAGTGTTTGCTAGTTTTGATGTTCCAGGGCTGTTATACCAGTGTGTGCTAGTTTTGTTGTTCCATCATTGGATTGCCAGTGTGTGCTAGTTTTGGTGTTCCAGGGTTGATGCGCCAGTGTGTGTGATAGTTTTGGTGTTGCAGGGCTTGTATGATAGTGTGTGCTAGTTTTGGTGTGGCTGGGTTGTAGTGCCAGTGTGTGCTAGTTCTGGTGTTCCAGTGCTTGTATGCCAGTGTGTGCTATGTTTTCGTGTTCCAGGTTTGGAGTGCCAGTGTGTGCTAGTTTTGGTATTCCAGGGCTGGTGTGCCAGTGTATGCTGGTTTTGGTGTTCATGGATTGGTGTGCAAGTGTGCGCTGGTTTTGGTGTTCCAGGACTGGTGTGCCAGTTTGTGCTAATTTTGGTGTTCCAGGGTTGGTGTTTCAGTGTGTGCTAGTTTTGCTGTTCCAGGACTGGTGTGCGAGGGTGTGCTAGTTTTGGTGTTCCAAGACTGGTGCACCAGTGTTTGCTAGTTTTGATGTTCCATCGCTGGTATGCCAGTCTTTGCTAGTTTTTGTGTGCCAGGGCTGGTGTGCCAGTTTGTGTTGGTTTGTTTTTCCAGGACTGGCATGCCAAGGTGTTCTAGTCTTGGTGTTCCAGGGCTGGTATGCAAGTGTGTGCTAGTTTTGGTGTTCCAGGTATGGTGTGCCTGTGTGTGCTAGTTTTGGTGTTCCAGGAATGGTGTGCCAGGGTGTGCTAGCTTTGGTGTTCCAGTGTTGGTGTGCCAGTGTATGCTAGTTTTGGTGTTCCAGGGCTGGTGTGCCAGTGTGTGCTAGTTTTGGTATTCCAGGTTTGGTGTGCCAGTGTGTGCTAGTTTTGGTGTTCCAGGAATCGTGTGCCAGGGTGTGCTGGTTTTGGTGTTCCAGCAATGGTGTGCCAGTGTGTACTAGTTTTGGTGTTGCAGTTCTGGTTTTTCAGTGCATGCTAGTTTTGGTGTTCCAGGTCTGGTGTGCCAGGGTGAGCTAGTTTTGGTGTTCCAGGACGGTTGTGCCAGCCTGAGCTAGTTTTGGTGCCCCATGGCTTGTTTGCCAGTGTGTCCTAATTTTGGTGTTTCTGGGTTGATGCGCCAGTCTGTTTGATAGTTTTGGTGTTGCAGGGCTGGTGTGCCAGTGAATGCATGTTTTGGTGTTCCAGCGCTGTAGTGCCAGTGTTTGCTAGTTTTGATGTTCCAGGGCTGTTATACCAGTGTGTGCTAGTTTTGTTGTTCCATCATTGGATTGCCAGTGTGTGCTAGTTTTGGTGTTCCAGGGTTGATGCGCCAGTGTGTGTGATAGTGTTGGTGTTGCAGGGCTTGTATGATAGTATGTGCTAGTTTTGGTGTGGCTGGGTTGTAGTGCCAGTGTGTGCTAGTTTTGGTGTTCCAGGGTTGGAGTGCCAGTTTGTGCTAGTTTTGGTATTCCAGGGCTGGTGTGCCAGTGTATGCTGGTTTTGGTGTTCATGGATTGGTGTGCAAGTGTGCGCTGGTTTTGGTGTTCCAGGACTGGTGTGCCAGTTTGTGCTAATTTTGGTGTTCCAGGGTTGGTGTTTCCGTGTGTGCTAGTTTTGCTGTTCCAGGACTGGTGTGCGAGGGTGTGCTAGTTTTGGTGTTCCAAGACTGGTGCACCAGTGTGTGCTAGTTTTGATGTTCCATCGCTGGTATGCCAGTCTTTGCTAGTTTTTGTGTGCCAGGGCTGGTGTGCCAGTTTGTGTTGGTTTGTTTTTCCAGGACTGGCATGCCAAGGTGTTCTAGTCTTGGTGATCCAGGGCTGGTATGCACGTGTGTGCTAGTTTTGGTGTTCCAGGTATGGTGTTCCTGTGTGTGCTAGTTTTGGTGTTCCAGGAATGGTGTGCCAGGGTTTGCTAGCTTTGGTGTTCCAGTGTTGGTGTGCCAGTGCATGCTAGTTTTGGTGTTCCAGAGCTGGTGTGCCAGTGTGTGCTAGTTTTGGTATTCCAGGTTTGGTGTGCCAGTGTGTGCTAGTTTTGGTGTTCCAGGAATCGTGTGCCAGGGTGTGCTGGTTTTGGTGTTCCAGCAATGGTGTGCCAGTGTGTACTAGTTTTGGTGTTGCAGTTCTGGTTTTTCAGTGCATGCTAGTTTTGGTGTTCCAGGTCTGGTGTGCCAGGGTGAGCTAGTTTTGGTGTTCCAGGACGGTTGTGCCAGCCTGAGCTAGTTTTGGTGCCCCATGGCTTGTTTTCCAGTGTGCCCTAATTTTGGTGTTCCTGGGTTGATGCGCCAGTCTGTTTGATAGTTTTGGTGTTGCAGGGCTGGTGTGCCAGTGAATGCATGTTTTGGTGTTCCAGGGCTGTAGTGCCAGTGTTTGCTAGTTTTGATGTTCCAGGGCTGTTATACCAGTGTGTGCTAGTTTTGTTGTTCCATCATTGGATTGCCAGTGTGTGCTAGTTTTGGTGTTCCAGGGTTGATGCGCCAGTGTGTGTGATAGTTTTGGTGTTGCAGGGCTTGTATGATAGTGTGTGCTAGTTTTGGTGTGGCTGGGTTGTAGTGCCAGTGTGTGCTAGTTCTGGTGTTCCAGCGCTTGTATGCCAGTGTGTGCTATGTTTTCGTGTTCCAGATTTGGAGTGCCAGTGTGTGCTAGTTTTGGTATTCCAGGGCTGGTGTGCCAGTGTATGCTGGTTTTGGTGTTCATGGATTGGTGTGCAAGTGTGCGCTGGTTTTGGTGTTCCAGGACTGGTGTGCCAGTTTGTGCTAATTTTGGTGTTCCAGGGTTGGTGTTTCAGTGTGTGCTAGTTTTGCTGTTCCAGGACTGGTGTGCGAGGGTGTGCTAGTTTTGGTGTTCCAAGACTGGTGCACCAGTGTGTGCTAGTTTTGATGTTCCATCGCTGGTATGCCAGTCTTTGCTAGTTTTTGTGTGCCAGGGCTGGTGTGCCAGTTTGTGTTGGTTTGTTTTTCCAGGACTGGCATGCCAAGGTGTTCTAGTCTTGGTGTTCCAGGGCTGGTATGCAAGTGTGTGCTAGTTTTGGTGTTCCAGGTATGGTGTGCCTGTGTGTGCTAGTTTTGGTGTTCCAGGAATGGTGTGCCAGGGTGTGCTAGCTTTGGTGTTCCAGTGTTGGTGTGCCAGTGTATGCTAGTTTTGGTGTTCCAGGGCTGGTGTGCCAGTGTGTGCTAGTTTTGGTATTCCAGGTTTTGTGTGCCAGTGTGTGCTAGTTTTGGTGTTCCAGGAATCGTGTGCCAGGGTGTGCTGGTTTTGGTGTTCCAGCAATGGTGTGCCAGTGTGTACTAGTTTTGGTGTTGCAGTTCTGGTTTTTCAGTGCATGCTAGTTTTGGTGTTCCAGGTCTGGTGTGCCAGGGTGAGCTAGTTTTGGTGTTCCAGGACGGTTGTGCCAGCCTGAGCTAGTTTTGGTGCCCCATGGCTTGTTTGCCAGTGTGTCCTAATTTTGGTGTTCCTGGGTTGATGCGCCAGTCTGTTTGATAGTTTTGGTGTTGTAGGGCTGGTGTGCCAGTGAATGCATGTTTTGGTGTTCCAGGGCTGTAGTGCCAGTGTTTGCTAGTTTTGATGTTCCAGGGCTGTTATTCCAGTGTGTGCTAGTTTTGTTGTTCCATCATTGGATTGCCAGTGTTTGCTAGTTTTGGTGTTCCAGGGTTGATGCGCCAGTGTGTGTGATAGTTTTGGTGTTGCAGTGCTTGTATGATAGTGTGTGCTCGTTTTGGTGTGGCTGGGTTGTAGTGCCAGTGTGTGCTAGTTCTGGTGTTCCAGCGCTTGTATGCCAGTGTGTGCTATGTTTTCGTGTTCCAGGGTTGGAGTGCCAGTGTGTGCTAGTTTTGGTATTCCAGGGCTGGTGTGCCAGTGTATGCTGGTTTTGGTGTTCATGGATTGGTGTGCAAGTGTGCGCTGGTTTTGGTGTTCCAGGACTGGTGTGCCAGTTTGTGCTAATTTTGGTGTTCCAGGGTTGGTGTTTCAGTGTGTGCTAGTTTTGCTGTTCCAGGACTGGTGTGCGAGGGTGTGCTAGTTTTGGTGTTCCAAGACTGGTGCACCAGTGTGTGCTAGTTTTGATGTTCCATCGCTGGTATGCCATTCTTTGCTAGTTTTTGTGTGCCAGGGCTGGTGTGCCAGTTTGTGTTGGTTTGTTTTTCCAGGACTGGCATGCCAGGGTGTTCTAGTCTTGGTATTCCAGGGCTGGTATGCACGTGTGTGCTAGTTTTGGTGTTCCAGGTATGGTGTGCCTGTGTGTGCTAGTTTTGGTGTTCCAGGAATGGTGTGCCAGGGTTTGCTAGCTTTGGTGTTCCAGTGTTGGTGTGCCAGTGCATGCTAGTTTTGGTGTTCCAGAGCTGGTGTGCCAGTGTGTGCTAGTTTTGGTATTCCAGGTTTGGTGTGCCAGTGTGTGCTAGTTTTGGTGTTCCAGGAATTGTGTGCCAGGGTGTGCTGGTTTTGGTGTTCCAGCAATGGTGTGCCAGTGTGTACTAGTTTTGGTGTTGCAGTTCTGGTTTTTCAGTGCATGCTAGTTTTGGTGTTCCAGGTCTGGTGTGCCAGGGTGAGCTAGTTTTGGTGTTCCAGGACGGTTGTGCCAGCCTGAGCTAGTTTTGGTGCCCCATGGCTTGTTTGCCAGTGTGCCCTAATTTTGGTGTTCCTGGGTTGATGCGCCAGTCTGTTTGATAGTTTTGGTGTTGCAGGGCTGGTGTGCCAGTGAATGCATGTTTTGGTGTTCCAGCGCTGTAGTGCCAGTGTTTGCTAGTTTTGATGTTCCAGGGCTGTTATACCAGTGTGTGCTAGTTTTGTTGTTCCATCATTGGATTGCCAGTGTGTGCTAGTTTTGGTGTTCCAGGGTTGATGCGCCAGTGTGTGTGATAGTTTTGGTGTTGCAGGGCTTGTATGATAGTGTGTGCTAGTTTTGGTGTGGCTGGGTTGTAGTGCCAGTGTGTGCTAGTTCTGGTGTTCCAGTGCTTGTATGCCAGTGTGTGCTATGTTTTCGTGTTCCAGGTTTGGAGTGCCAGTGTGTGCTAGTTTTGGTATTCCAGGGCTGGTGTGCCAGTGTATGCTGGTTTTGGTGTTCATGGATTGGTGTGCAAGTGTGCGCTGGTTTTGGTGTTCCAGGACTGGTGTGCCAGTTTGTGCTAATTTTGGTGTTCCAGGGTTGGTGTTTCAGTGTGTGTTAGTTTTGCTGTTCCAGGACTGGTGTGCGAGGGTATGCTAGTTTTGGTGTTCCAAGACTGGTGCACCAGTGTGTGCTAGTTTTGATGTTCCATCGCTGGTATGCCAGTCTTTGCTAGTTTTTGTGTGCCAGGGCTGGTGTGCCAGTTTGTGTTGGTTTGTTTTTCCAGGACTGGCATGCCAAGGTGTTCTAGTCTTGGTGTTCCAGGGCTGGTATGCAAGTGTGTGCTAGTTTTGGTGTTCCAGGTATGGTGTGCCTGTGTGTGCTAGTTTTGGTGTTCCAGGAATGGTGTGCCAGGGTGTGCTAGCTTTGGTGTTCCAGTGTTGGTGTGCCAGTGTATGCTAGTTTTGGTGTTCCAGGGCTGGTGTGCCAGTGTGTGCTAGTTTTGGTATTCCAGGTTTGGTGTGCCAGTGTGTGCTAGTTTTGGTGTTCCAGGAATCGTGTGCCAGGGTGTGCTGGTTTTGGTGTTCCAGCAATGGTGTGCCAGTGTGTACTAGTTTTGGTGTTGCAGTTCTGGTTTTTCAGTGCATGCTAGTTTTGGTGTTCCAGGTCTGGTGTGCCAGGGTGAGCTAGTTTTGGTGTTCCAGGATGGTTGTGCCAGCCTGAGCTAGTTTTGGTGCCCCATGGCTTGTTTGCCAGTGTGTCCTAATTTTGGTGTTCCTGGGTTGATGCGCCAGTCTGTTTGATAGTTTTGGTGTTGTAGGGCTGGTGTGCCAGTGAATGCATGTTTTGGTGTTCCAGGGCTGTAGTGCCAGTGTTTGCTAGTTTTGATGTTCCAGGGCTGTTATTCCAGTGTGTGCTAGTTTTGTTGTTCCATCATTGGATTGCCAGTGTTTGCTAGTTTTGGTGTTCCAGGGTTGATGCGCCAGTGTGTGTGATAGTTTTGGTGTTGCAGTGCTTGTATGATAGTGTGTGCTCGTTTTGGTGTGGCTGGGTTGTAGTGCCAGTGTGTGCTAGTTCTGGTGTTCCAGCGCTTGTATGCCAGTGTGTGCTATGTTTTCGTGTTCCAGGGTTGGAGTGCCAGTGTGTGCTAGTTTTGGTATTCCAGGGCTGGTGTGCCAGTGTATGCTGGTTTTGGTGTTCATGGATTGGTGTGCAAGTGTGCGCTGGTTTTGGTGTTCCAGGACTGGTGTGCCAGTTTGTGCTAATTTTGGTGTTCCAGGGTTGGTGTTTCAGTGTGTGCTAGTTTTGCTGTTCCAGGACTGGTGTGCGAGGGTGTGCTAGTTTTGGTGTTCCAGGACTGGTGTGCGAGGGTGTGCTAGTTTTGGTGTTCCAAGACTGGTGCACCAGTGTGTGCTAGTTTTGATGTTCCATCGCTGGTATGCCATTCTTTGCTAGTTTTTGTGTGCCAGGGCTGGTGTGCCAGTTTGTGTTGGTTTGTTTTTCCAGGACTGGCATGCCAGGGTGTTCTAGTCTTGGTATTCCAGGGCTGGTATGCACGTGTGTGCTAGTTTTGGTGTTCCAGGTATGGTGTGCCTGTGTGTGCTAGTTTTGGTGTTCCAGGAATGGTGTGCCAGGGTTTGCTAGCTTTGGTGTTCCAGTGTTGGTGTGCCAGTGCATGCTAGTTTTGGTGTTCCAGAGCTGGTGTGCCAGTGTGTGCTAGTTTTGGTATTCCAGGTTTGGTGTGCCAGTGTGTGCTAGTTTTGGTGTTCCAGGAATCGTGTGCCAGGGTGTGCTGGTTTTGGTGTTCCAGCAATGGTGTGCCAGTGTGTACTAGTTTTGGTGTTGCAGTTCTGGTTTTTCAGTGCATGCTAGTTTTGGTGTTCCAGGTCTGGTGTGCCAGGGTGAGCTAGTTTTGGTGTTCCAGGACGGTTGTGCCAGCCTGAGCTAGTTTTGGTGCCCCATGGCTTGTTTGCCAGTGTGCCCTAATTTTGGTGTTCCTGGGTTGATGCGCCAGTCTGTTTGATAGTTTTGGTGTTGCAGGGCTGGTGTGCCAGTGAATGCATGTTTTGGTGTTCCAGCGCTGTAGTGCCAGTGTTTGCTAGTTTTGATGTTCCAGGGCTGTTATACCAGTGTGTGCTAGTTTTGTTGTTCCATCATTGGATTGCCAGTGTGTGCTAGTTTTGGTGTTCCAGGGTTGATGCGCCAGTGTGTGTGATAGTTTTGGTGTTGCAGGGCTTGTATGATAGTGTGTGCTAGTTTTGGTGTGGCTGGGTTGTAGTGCCAGTGTGTGCTAGTTCTGGTGTTCCAGTGCTTGTATGCCAGTGTGTGCTATGTTTTCGTGTTCCAGGTTTGGAGTGCCAGTGTGTGCTAGTTTTGGTATTCCAGGGCTGGTGTGCCAGTGTATGCTGGTTTTGGTGTTCATGGATTGGTGTGCAAGTGTGCGCTGGTTTTGGTGTTCCAGGACTGGTGTGCCAGTTTGTGCTAATTTTGGTGTTCCAGGGTTGGTGTTTCAGTGTGTGTTAGTTTTGCTGTTCCAGGACTGGTGTGCGAGGGTGTGCTAGTTTTGGTGTTCCAAGACTGGTGCACCAGTGTGTGCTAGTTTTGATGTTCCATCGCTGGTATGCCAGTCTTTGCTAGTTTTTGTGTGCCAGGGCTGGTGTGCCAGTTTGTGTTGGTTTGTTTTTCCAGGACTGGCATGCCAAGGTGTTCTAGTCTTGGTGTTCCAGGGCTGGTATGCAAGTGTGTGCTAGTTTTGGTGTTCCAGGTATGGTGTGCCTGTGTGTGCTAGTTTTGGTGTTCCAGGAATGGTGTGCCAGGGTGTGCTAGCTTTGGTGTTCCAGTGTTGGTGTGCCAGTGTATGCTAGTTTTGGTGTTCCAGGGCTGGTGTGCCAGTGTGTGCTAGTTTTGGTATTCCAGGTTTGGTGTGCCAGTGTGTGCTAGTTTTGGTGTTCCAGGAATCGTGTGCCAGGGTGTGCTGGTTTTGGTGTTCCAGCAATGGTGTGCCAGTGTGTACTAGTTTTGGTGTTGCAGTTCTGGTTTTTCAGTGCATGCTAGTTTTGGTGTTCCAGGTCTGGTGTGCCAGGGTGAGCTAGTTTTGGTGTTCCAGGACGGTTGTGCCAGCCTGAGCTAGTTTTGGTGCCCCATGGCTTGTGTGCCAGTGTGTCCTAATTTTGGTGTTTCTGGGTTGATGCGCCAGTCTGTTTGATAGTTTTGGTGTTGCAGGGCTGGTGTGCCAGTGAATGCATGTTTTGGTGTTCCAGCGCTGTAGTGCCAGTGTTTGCTAGTTTTGATGTTCCAGGGCTGTTATACCAGTGTGTGCTAGTTTTGTTGTTCCATCATTGGATTGCCAGTGTGTGCTAGTTTTGGTGTTCCAGGGTTGATGCGCCAGTGTGTGTGATAGTTTTGGTGTTGCAGGGCTTGTATGATAGTGTGTGCTCGTTTTGGTGTGGCTGGGTTGTAGTGCCAGTGTGTGCTAGTTCTGGTATTCCAGCGCTTGTATGCCAGTGTGTGCTATGTTTTCGTGTTCCAGGGTTGGAGTGCCAGTGTGTGCTAGTTTTGGTATTCCAGGGCTGGTGTGCCAGTGTATGCTGGTTTTGGTGTTCATGGATTGGTGTGCAAGTGTGCGCTGGTTTTGGTGTTCCAGGACTGGTGTGCCAGTTTGTGCTAATTTTGGTGTTCCAGGGTTGGTGTTTCAGTGTGTGCTAGTTTTGCTGTTCCAGGACTGGTGTGCGAGGGTGTGCTAGTTTTGGTGTTCCAAGACTGGTGCACCAGTGTGTGCTAGTTTTGATGTTCCATCGCTGGTATGCCATTCTTTGCTAGTTTTTGTGTGCCAGGGCTGGTGTGCCAGTTTGTGTTGGTTTGTTTTTCCAGGACTGGCATGCCAGGGTGTTCTAGTCTTGGTGTTCCAGGGCTGGTATGCACGTGTGTGCTAGTTTTGGTGTTCCAGGTATGGTGTGCCTGTGTGTGCTAGTTTTGGTGTTCCAGGAATGGTGTGCCAGGGTTTGCTAGCTTTGGTGTTCCAGTGTTGGTGTGCCAGTGAATGCTAGTTTTGGTGTTCCAGAGCTGGTGTGCCAGTGTGTGCTAGTTTTGGTATTCCAGTTTTGGTGTGCCAGTGTGTGCTAGTTTTGGTGTTCCAGGAATCGTGTGCCAGGGTGTGCTGGTTTTGGTGTTCCAGCAATGGTGTGCCAGTGTGTACTAGTTTTGGTGTTGCAGTTCTGGTTTTTCAGTGCATGCTAGTTTTGGTGTTCCAGGTCTGGTGTGCCAGGGTGAGCTAGTTTTGGTGTTCCAGGACGGTTGTGCCAGCCTGAGCTAGTTTTGGTGCCCCATGGCTTGTTTGCCAGTGTGCCCTAATTTTGGTGTTCCTGGGTTGATGCGCCAGTCTGTTTGATAGTTTTGGTGTTGCAGGGCTGGTGTGCCAGTGAATGCATGTTTTGGTGTTCCAGCGCTGTAGTGCCAGTGTTTGCTAGTTTTGATGTTCCAGGGCTGTTATACCAGTGTGTGCTAGTTTTGTTGTTCCATCATTGGATTGCCAGTGTGTGCTAGTTTTGGTGTTCCAGGGTTGATGCGCCAGTGTGTGTGATAGTTTTGGTGTTGCAGGGCTTGTATGATAGTGTGTGCTAGTTTTGGTGTGGCTGGGTTGTAGTGCCAGTGTGTGCTAGTTCTGGTGTTCCAGTGCTTGTATGCCAGTGTGTGCTATGTTTTCGTGTTCCAGGTTTGGAGTGCCAGTGTGTGCTAGTTTTGGTATTCCAGGGCTGGTGTGCCAGTGTATGCTGGTTTTGGTGTTCATGGATTGGTGTGCAAGTGTGCGCTGGTTTTGGTGTTCCAGGACTGGTGTGCCAGTTTGTGCTAATTTTGGTGTTCCAGGGTTGGTGTTTCAGTGTGTGCTAGTTTTGCTGTTCCAGGACTGGTGTGCGAGGGTGTGCTAGTTTTGGTGTTCCAAGACTGGTGCACCAGTGTGTGCTAGTTTTGATGTTCCATCGCTGGTATGCCATTCTTTGCTAGTTTTTGTGTGCCAGGGCTGGTGTGCCAGTTTGTGTTGGTTTGTTTTTCCAGGACTGGCATGCCAGGGTGTTCTAGTCTTGGTGTTCCAGGGCTGGTATGCAAGTGTGTGCTAGTTTTGGTGTTCCAGGTATGGTGTGCCTGTGTGTGCTAGTTTTGGTGTTCCAGGAATGGTGTGCCAGGGTGTGCTAGCTTTGGTGTTCCAGTGTTGGTGTGCCAGTGCATGCTAGTTTTGGTGTTCCAGAGCTGGTGTGCCAGTGTGTGCTAGTTTTGGTATTCCAGGTTTGGTGTGCCAGTGTGTGCTAGTTTTGGTGTTCCAGGAATCGTGTGCCAGGGTGTGCTGGTTTTGGTGTTCCAGCAATGGTGTGCCATTGTGTACTAGTTTTGGTGTTGCAGTTCTGGTTTTTCAGTGCATGCTAGTTTTGGTGTTCCAGGTCTGGTGTGCCAGGGTGAGCTAGTTTTGGTGTTCCAGGACGGTTGTGCCAGCCTGAGCTAGTTTTGGTGCCCCATGGCTTGTTTGCCAGTGTGCCCTAATTTTGGTGTTCCTGGGTTGATGCGCCAGTCTGTTTGATAGTTTTGGTGTTGCAGGGCTGGTGTGCCAGTGAATGCATGTTTTGGTGTTCCAGCGCTGTTGTGCCAGTGTTTGCTAGTTTTGATGTTCCAGGGCTGTTATACCAGTGTGTGCTAGTTTTGTTGTTCCATCATTGGATTGCCAGTGTGTGCTAGTTTTGGTGTTCCAGGGTTGATGCGCCAGTGTGTGTGATAGTTTTGGTGTTGCAGGGCTTGTATGATAGTGTGTGCTAGTTTTGGTGTGGCTGGGTTGTAGTGCCAGTGTGTGCTAGTTCTGGTGTTCCAGCGCTTGTATACCAGTGTGTGCTATGTTTTCGTGTTCCAGGGTTGGAGTGCCAGTGTGTGCTAGTTTTGGTATTCCAGGGCTGGTGTGCCAGTGTATGCTGGTTTTGGTGTTCATGGATTGGTGTGCAAGTGTGCGCTGGTTTTGGTGTTCCAGGACTGGTGTGCCAGTTTGTGCTAATTTTGGTGTTCCAGGGTTGGTGTTTCAGTGTGTGCTAGTTTTGCTGTTCCAGGACTGGTGTGCGAGGGTGTGCTAGTTTTGGTGTTCCAAGACTGGTGCACCAGTGTGTGCTAGTTTTGATGTTCCATCGCTGGTATGCCAGTCTTTGCTAGTTTTTGTGTGCCAGGGCTGGTGTGCCAGTTTGTGTTGGTTTGTTTTTCCAGGACTGGCATGCCAAGGTGTTCTAGTCTTGGTGTTCCAGGGCTGGTATGCAAGTGTGTGCTAGTTTTGGTGTTCCAGGTATGGTGTGCCTGTGTGTGCTAGTTTTGGTGTTCCAGGAATGGTGTGCCAGGGTGTGCTAGCTTTGGTGTTCCAGTGTTGGTGTGCCAGTGTATGCTAGTTTTGGTGTTCCAGGGCTGGTGTGCCAGTGTGTGCTAGTTTTGGTATTCCAGGTTTGGTGTGCCAGTGTGTGCTAGTTTTGGTGTTCCAGGAATCGTGTGCCAGGGTGTGCTGGTTTTGGTGTTCCAGCAATGGTGTGCCAGTGTGTACTAGTTTTGGTGTTGCAGTTCTGGTTTTTCAGTGCATGCTAGTTTTGGTGTTCCAGGTCTGGTGTGCCAGGGTGAGCTAGTTTTGGTGTTCCAGGACGGTTGTGCCAGCCTGAGCTAGTTTTGGTGCCCCATGGCTTGTTTGCCAGTGTGTCCTAATTTTGGTGTTTCTGGGTTGATGCGCCAGTCTGTTTGATAGTTTTGGTGTTGCAGGGCTGGTGTGCCAGTGAATGCATGTTTTGGTGTTCCAGCGCTGTAGTGCCAGTGTTTGCTAGTTTTGATGTTCCAGGGCTGTTATACCAGTGTGTGCTAGTTTTGTTGTTCCATCATTGGATTGCCAGTGTGTGCTAGTTTTGGTGTTCCAGGGTTGATGCGCCAGTGTGTGTGATAGTTTTGGTGTTGCAGGGCTTGTATGATAGTGTGTGCTAGTTTTGGTGTGGCTGGGTTGTAGTGCCAGTGTGTGCTAGTTCTGGTGTTCCAGCGCTTGTATACCAGTGTGTGCTATGTTTTCGTGTTCCAGGGTTGGAGTGCCAGTCTGTGCTAGTTTTGGTATTCCAGGGCTGGTGTGCCAGTGTATGCTGGTTTTGGTGTTCATGGATTGGTGTGCAAGTGTGCGCTGGTTTTGGTGTTCCAGGACTGGTGTGCCAGTTTGTGCTAATTTTGGTGTTCCAGGGTTGGTGTTTCAGTGTGTGCTAGTTTTGCTGTTCCAGGACTGGTGTGCGAGGGTGTGCTAGTTTTGGTGTTCCAAGACTGGTGCACCAGTGTGTGCTAGTTTTGATGTTCCATCGCTGGTATGCCAGTCTTTGCTAGTTTTTGTGTGCCAGGGCTGGTGTGCCAGTTTGTGTTGGTTTGTTTTTCCAGGACTGGCATGCCAAGGTGTTCTAGTCTTGGTGTTCCAGGGCTGGTATGCAAGTGTGTGCTAGTTTTGGTGTTCCAGGTATGGTGTGCCTGTGTGTGCCAGTTTTGGTGTTCCAGGAATGGTGTGCCAGGGTGTGCTAGCTTTGGTGTTCCAGTGTTGGTGTGCCAGTGTATGCTAGTTTTGGTGTTCCAGGGCTGGTGTGCCAGTGTGTGCTAGTTTTGGTATTCCAGGTTTGGTGTGCCAGTGTGTGCTAGTTTTGGTGTTCCAGGAATCGTGTGCCAGGGTGTGCTGGTTTTGGTGTTCCAGCAATGGTGTGCCAGTGTGTACTAGTTTTGGTGTTGCAGTTCTGGTTTTTCAGTGCATGCTAGTTTTGGTGTTCCAGGTCTGGTGTGCCAGGGTGAGCTAGTTTTGGTGTTCCAGGACGGTTGTGCCAGCCTGAGCTAGTTTTGGTGCCCCATGGCTTGTTTGCCAGTGTGTCCTAATTTTGGTGCTTCTGGGTTGATGCGCCAGTCTGTTTGATAGTTTTGGTGTTGCAGGGCTGGTGTGCCAGTGAATGCATGTTTTGGTGTTCCAGCGCTGTAGTGCCAGTGTTTGCTAGTTTTGATGTTCCAGGGCTGTTATACCAGTGTGTGCTAGTTTTGTTGTTCCATCATTGGATTGCCAGTGTGTGCTAGTTTTGGTGTTCCAGGGTTGATGCGCCAGTGTGTGTGATAGTTTTGGTGTTGCATTGCTTGTATGATAGTGTGTGCTAGTTTTGGTGTGGCTGGGTTGTAGTGCCAGTGTGTGCTAGTTTTGGTGTTCCAGCGCTTGTATGCCAGTGTGTGCTATTTTTTCGTGTTCCAGGGTTGGAGTGCCAGTGTGTGCTAGTTTTGGTATTCCAGGGCTGGTGTGCCAGTGTATGCTGGTTTTGGTGTTCATGGATTGGTGTGCAAGTGTGCGCTGGTTTTGGTGTTCCAGGACTGGTGTGCCAGTTTGTGCTAATTTTGGTGTTCCAGGGTTGGTGTTTCAGTGTGTGCTAGTTTTGCTGTTCCAGGACTGGTGTGCGAGGGTGTGCTAGTTTTGGTGTTCCAAGACTGGTGCACCAGTGTGTGCTAGTTTTGATGTTCCATCGCTGGTATGCCAGTCTTTGCTAGTTTTTGTGTGCCAGGGCTGGTGTGCCAGTTTGTGTTGGTTTGTTTTTCCAGGACTGGCATGCCAAGGTGTTCTAGTCTTGGTGTTCCAGGGCTGGTATGCAAGTGTGTGCTAGTTTTGGTGTTCCAGGTATGGTGTGCCTGTGTGTGCTAGTTTTGGTGTTCCAGGAATGGTGTGCCAGGGTGTGCTAGCTTTGGTGTTCCAGTGTTGGTGTGCCAGTGTATGCTAGTTTTGGTGTTCCAGGGCTGGTGTGCCAGTGTGTGCTAGTTTTGGTATTCCAGGTTTGGTGTGCCAGTGTGTGCTAGTTTTGGTGTTCCAGGAATCGTGTGCCAGGGTGTGCTGGTTTTGGTGTTCCAGCAATGGTGTGCCAGTGTGTACTAGTTTTGGTGTTGCAGTTCTGGTTTTTCAGTGCATGCTAGTTTTGGTGTTCCAGGTCTGGTGTGCCAGTGTGTACTAGTTTTGGTGTTCCAGTGCTGGTGTGCCAGTGCGTGCTAGGTTTGGTGTTCCACGGCTGGTGTGCCAGTGTGTGCTAGTTTTGGTGTTCCAGGGATCGTGTGCCAGGGAGTGCTGGTTTTGGTATTCCATGGCCGGTGTGCCAGTGTGTGCTAGTTTTGGTGTTCCAGTACTGGCGTGCCAGTGTGTACTAGTGTTGGTGTTCCAGGGCTGGTATGCCAGTCTGTGCTAGTTTTGGTATTCCAGTGTTGGTGAGCCAGTTTCTGCTGGTTTTGAATTTCCAGGGTTAGTGTGCCAGTGTTAGCTCTTTCTGGTATTCCAGGGTTGGTGTGCCAGTGTGTGCTGGTTTTGGTGTTCCAGGGTTGTTGTGCCAGTGTGTACTAGTTTTGGTGTTCCAGTGCTGGTGTGCCACTGCATGCTAGTTTTGGTGTTCCAGGTCTGGTGTGCCAGGGTGAGCTAGTTTTGTTGTTCCAGGACTGGTGTGCCACTGTGTGCTAGTTTTGTTGTTCCAGGAATGGTGTGCGAGTGTGTGCTATTTTTGTTGTTCCAGGGCTGGTGTGCCAGGGTGTGCTAGTCTTGGTGTTCCAGGGCTGGTGTGCCAGTATGTGCTAGTTTTGGTGTTCCAGTGATGGTATGCCAGGGTGTGCTCGTTTTGGTGTTCCAGCGTTGGTGTTTCAGTGTGTGCTAGTTTTGGTATTCCAGGGTTGGTGTTTCAGTGCGTGCTAGTTTTGCTGTTCCAAGACTGGTGTGCGAGGGTGTGCTAGTTATGGTGTTCCAGGACTGTTGTACCAGTGTGTGCTAGTTTTGGTATTCCAGGGCTGGTGTGCCAGTGTGTACTAGTTTTTGTGTGCCAGGGCTGTTGTGCCAGTTTTTGTTGGTTTGTTTTTCCAGGACTGGCGTGCCAGTGTGTTCTACTTTGGTGTTCCAGGGCTGGTATGCTAGTGCGTGCTAGTTTTGGTGTTCCATGGATGGTGTGCCAGGGTGTGCTAACTTCGGTGTTCCAGGGTGGTGTGCCACTGCGTGCTAGTTTTGGTGTTCCAGGGCTGGTGTGCCAGTGCGTGCTAGTTTTGTTGTTACATGATTGGTTTGCCAGTGTGTGCTAGTTTTGGTATCCGGGACTGGTCTGCCTGTGTGTGCTAGTTTTTGTGTTCCAGGTTTGGTGTGCCAGTGTGTGCTAAGTTTGATGTTCCAGGGCTGGTGTGCCAGTGTGTGCTCGTTTTGGTATTCCAGGGCTGGTGTGCCAGTGTGTGCTTGTTTTGTTGTTCTTTGCCAGGTGAGCCAGTTTGTGCTTTTTTTGGTGTTCCAGCACCAGTGTGTCAGTTTGTGCTATTTTTGGTATTGCAGTACAGTTGTGCCAATTTGTGCTAGTTTTGGTGTTCCATCATTGGAGTGCCAGTGTGTGCTAGTTTTGGTGTTCCAGGGTTGATGCGCCAGTGTGTGTGATAGTTTTGGTGTTGCAGGGCTTGTATGATAGTGTGTGCTAGTTTTGATGAGGCAGGGTTGGAGTGCCAGTGTGTGCTACTTTTGGTGTTCCAGTGCTTGTATGCCAGTGTGTGCTAGTTTTCGTGTTCCAGGGTTGGAGTGCCAGTGTGTGCTAGTTTTGGTATTCCAGGGCTGGTGTGCCAGTGTGTGCTGGTTTTGGTGTTCCAGGATTGGCGTGCAAATGTGCGCTGGTTTTGGTGTTCCAGGACTGGTGTGCCAGTTTGTGCTAATTTTGGTGTTCCAGGGTTGGTGTTTCAGTGTGTGCTAGTTTCGGTGTTCCAGGACTGGTGTACCAGTGTGTGCTAGTTTTGATGTTCCATCGCTGGTATGCCTCTCTCTGCTAGTTTTGGTGTGCCAGGGCTGGTGTGCCAGTTTTTGTTGGTTTGTTTTTCCAGGTCTGGCGTGCCAGGGTGTTCTTGTTTTGGTGTTCCAGGGCTGGAATGCAAGTGTGTGATAGTTTTGGTGTTCCGGGGATGGTGTGCCTGAGTGTGCTAGTTTTGGTGTTCCAGTAATGGTGTGCCAGGGTGTGCTAGCTTTGGTGTTCCAGGGTTGGTGTGCCAGTGTGTGCTAGTTTTGGTGTTCCAGGGCTGGTGTGCCAGTGTGTACTAGTTTTGGTGTTCCAGTGCTGGTGTGCCAGTGCATGCTAGTTTTGTTGTTCCAGGTCTGGTGTACCAGGGTGAGCTAGTTTTGGTGTTCCAGGGCTGGTATGCCAGTGTGTGCTAGTTTTGGTATACCAGGGTTGGTGTGCCAGTGCGTGCTGGTTTTGGTGTTCCAGGACTGGCGTGCCACTGTGTACTAGTTTTGGCGTTCCAGTTTCTGCTAGTTTTTGTATTCCAGGGTTGGTGTGCCAGTGTGTGTTAATTTTGGTATTCCAGGGTTGGTGTGCCAGTGTGTGCTGGTTTTGGTGTTCCAGGTTTGGTGTGCCAGTGTGTACTAGTTTTGGTGTTCCAGTGCTGGTGTGCCAGTGCATGCTGCTTTTGGTTTTCCAGTTCTGGTGTGCCAGGGTGAGCTAGTTTTGGTGTTCCAGGGCTGGTGTGCCAGTTTGTGCTAGTTTTGGTGTTCCAGGGATGGTGTGCCAGGGAGTGCTTGTTTTGGTATTCCAGGGTTGGTGTGCAAGTGTGTGCTAGTTTTTGTGTTCCAGGACTGGTGTGCCAGTTTGTACTAGTTTTGGTGTTCCAGGGCTGGCTTGCCAGTGTGTGCTAGTTTTGGTATTCCAGGGTTGGTGTGCCAGTGTGTGCTGGTTTTGGTGTTCCAGCAATTGTGTGCCAGTGTGTACTAGTTTTGGTGTTCCAGTTCTGGTTTGCCAGTGCATGCTAGTTTTGGTGTTCCAGGTCTGGTGTGCCAGGGTGAGCTAGTTTTGGTGTTCCACGGCTTGTTTGCCAGTGTGTCCTAATTTTGGTGTTCCTGGATTGATGCTCCAGTCTGTTTGATAGTTTTGGTGTTGCAGGGCTGGTGTGCCAGTGAATGCATGTTTTGGTGTTCCAGGGCTGTAGTGCCAGTGTTTGCTAGTTTTGATGTTCCAGGGCTGTTATACCAGTGTGTGCTAGTTTTGTTGTTCCATCATTGGAGTGCCAGTGTGTGCTAGTTTTGGTGTTCCAGGGTTGATGCGCCAGTGTGTGTGATAGTTTTGGTGTTGCAGGGCTTGTATGATAGTGTGTGCTAGTTTTGGTGTGGCTGGGTTGTAGTGCCATTGTGTGCTAGTTTTGGTGTTCCAGCGCTTGTATGCCAGTGTGTGCTAGTTTTCCTGTTCCTGGGTTGGAGTGCCAGTGTGTGCTAGTTTTGGTATTCCAGGGCTGGTGTGCCAGTGTATGCTGGTTTTGGTGTTCATGGGTTGGTGTGCAAGTGCGCACTGGTTTTGGTTTTCCAGGACTGGTGTGCCAGTTTGTGCTAGTTTTGGTGTTCCAGGGTTGGTGTTTCAGTGTGTGCAACTTTTGGTGTTCCAGGACTGGTATGCCAGTCTTTGCTAGTTTTGGTGTTCCAGGACTGGTGTGCCAGTTTGTGCTAGTTTTGGTGTTCCAGGGTTGGTGTTTCAGTGTGTGCAAGTTTTAGTGTTCCAGGACTGGTATGCCAGTCTTTGCTAGTTTTGGTGTGCCAGGGCTGGTGTGCCAGTTTGTGTTGGTTTGTTTTTCCAGGACTGGCGTGCCAGGGTGTTCTAGTTTTGGTGTTCCAGGGCTGGTATGCAAGTGTGTGATAGTTTTGGTGTTCCATGGATGGTGTGCCTGTGTGTGCTAGTTTTGGTGTTCCAGGAATGGTGTGCGAGGGTGTGCTAGCTTTGGTGTTCCATGGTTGGTGTGCCAGTGTGTGCTAGTTTTGTTGTTCCATGGCTGGTGTGCCAGTGTGTACTAGTTTTGGTGCTCCATTGCTGGTATGCAAGTGTGTGCTAGTTTTGGTGTTCCAGGGATGTTGTGCCAGGGTGTTTCTAGCTTTGGTGTTCCAGTGCTGGTGTGCCAGTGCATGCTAGTTTTGGTGTTCCGGGTCTGGTGGGCCAGGGTGAGCTAGGTTTGGTGTTCCAGGACGGTTGTACCAGGCTGAGCTAGTTTTGGTGCCCCACGGCTTGTTTGCCAGTGCGTGCGAGTTTTGGTGTTCCAGGGCTGGTGTGCCAGGGAGTGCTAGTTTTGGTGTTACAGGATTGGTGTGCAAGTGTGCGCTGGTTTTGGTGTTCCTGGACTGGTGTGCGAGGGTGTGATAGTTTTGGTGTTCCATGACGGTTGTATCAGTGTGTGCTAGTTTTGATGTTCCATCGCTGGTATGCCAGTCTGTGCTAGTTTTGGTGTGCAAGGGCTGGTGTGCCAGTTTGTGTTGGTTTGTTTTTCCAGGACTGGCGTGCCTGGATGTTCTAGTTTTGGTGTTCCAGGGCTGGTATGCAATTGTCTGCTAGTTTTGGTGTTCCAGGGATGGTGTGCCTGTGTGTGCTAGTTTTGGTGTTCCAGGAATTGTGTGCCAGGGTGTGCTAGCTTTGGTGTTCCAGGGTTGGTGTGCCAGTGTGTGCTAGTTTTGATGTTCCGGGGCTGGTGTGCCAGTGTGTACTAGTTTTGGTGTTCCAGTGCTGGTGTGCCAGTGCATGCTAGTCTTGGTGTTCCAGGTCTGGTGTGCCAGGGTGACCTAGTTTTGGAGTTCCAGGACGGTTGCACCAGGCTGAGCTAGTTTTGGTGCTCCACGGCTTGTTTGCCATTGCGTGCTAGTTTTGGTGTTCCATTGCTGGTGTGCCAGTGTGTGCTAGTTTTGGTGTTCCAGGGATGGTGTGCCAGGGAGTGCTAGTTTTGGTATTCCAGGACTGGTGTGCCAGTGTGTACTAGTTTTGGTGTTCCAGGACTGGTATGCCAGTGTGTGCTAGTTTTGGTATTCCAGGGTTGGTGTGCCAGTGTGTGCTGGTTTTGGTGTTCCAGGTCTGGTGTGCCAGCGTGTGCTAATTTTGGTATTCCAGGGCTGGTGTGCCGGTGTGTGCTAGTTTTGTTGTCCCATCATTTGAATGCCAGTGTGTGCTACTTTTGGTTTTTCCAGGGTTGATGCGCCAGTGTGTGTGCTAGTTTTGGTGTTCCAGGACTGGTGTGCCAGTGTGTGCTAGTTTTGGTTTCCAGGGATGGTGTGCCAGGGAGTGCTAGTTTTGCTATTCCAGGGCTGGTGTGCCAGTGTGTGCTAGTTTTGTTGTTCTGGGACTGGTGTGCCAGTGTGTGCTAGTTTTGGTGTTCCAGGGTTGGAGTGTCAGTGTGTGCTAGTTTTGGTGTTCCAGTGCTGGTGTTCCGGTGCATGCTTGTTTTGGTGTTCCAATTCTGGTCTTCCAGGGTGAGCTAGTTTTGGTATTCCTGTATGGTTGTACCAGGCTGAGCTAGTTTTGGTGCTCCACATCTTGTTTGCCAGTGCGTGATAGTTTTGGTGTTCCAGGGCTGGAGTGCCAGTGTGTACTTGTTTTGGTGTTCCAGTGCTGGTTTGTCAGTGCATGCTAGTTTTGGTGTTCCAGGTCTGGTGTGCCAGGGTGAGCTAGTTTTGGTGTTCCAGGACGGCTGTGCCAGGCTGAGCTAGTTTTGGTGCTCAACGGCTTGTTTGCCAGTGTGTCCTAATTTTGGTGTTCCTGCGTTGATGTGCCAGTCTGTTTGATAGTTTTGGTGTTCCCAGGCTGTTATACCAGTGTGTGCTAGATTTTGTGTTCCAGGATTGGTTTGCCATTGAGTGCTAGTTTTGGTGTTCCAGGTTTGGTGTGCCAGTGTGTGCTAGTTTTGATGTGCCAGGGCAGGTGTGAAAGTGTGTGCTTGTTTTCTTGTTCTTTGCCAGGTGAGCCAGTTTGTGCTTTTTTTGGTGTTCCAGCACCAGTGTGTAAGTTTGTGCTATTTTTGGTGTTGCAGTACTGTTGTGCCAATTTGTGCTAGTTTTGGTATTCCATCATTGGAGTGCCAGTGTGTGCTAGTTTTGGTGTTCCAGGGTTGATGCGCCAGTGTGTGTGATAGTTTTGGTGTTGCAGGACTTGTATGATAGTGTGTGCTAGTTTTGGTGTGGCTGGGTTGTAGTGCCAGTGTGTGCTAGTTCTGGTGTTCCAGCGCTTGTATGCCAGTGTGTGCTATGTTTTCGTGTTCCAGGTTTGGAGTGCCAGTGTGTGCTAGTTTTGGTATTCCAGGGCTGGTGTGCCAGATTTTGTTGGTTTGTTTTTCCAGGACTGGCGTGCCAGGGTGTTCTAGTTTTGGTGTTCCAGGGCTGGTATGCAAGTGTGTGCTAGTTTTGGTGTTCCAGGGATGGTGTGCCTGTGTGTGCTTGTTTTGGTGTTCCAGGAATGGTGTGCCAGGGTGTACTAGTTTTGGTGTTCCAGGGTTGGTGTGCCAGTGCATGCTAGTTTTGGTGTTCCAGGTCTGGTGTGCCAGGGAGAGCTAGTTTTGGTGTTCCAGGACAGTTGTACCAGGCTGAGCTAGTTTTGGTGCTCCACGGCTTGTTTGCCAGTGTGTGCTAGTTTTGGTGTTCCAGGGCTTGTGTGCCAGTGTCTGCTAGTTTTGGTGTTCCAGGGCTGGTATGCAAGTGTGTGCTAGTTTTGGTGTTCCAGGGATGGTGTGCCTGTGTGTGCTAGTTTTGGTGTTTCAGGAATGGTGTGCCAGTGTGTACTAGTTTTGTTGTTCCAGGTTTGGTGTGCCAGTGCATGCTAGTTTTGGTGTTCCAGGTCTGGTGTGCCAGGGTGAGCTAGTTTTGGTGTTCCAGGACAGTTGTACCAGGCTGAGCTAGTTTTGGTGCTCCACGGCTTGTTTGCCAGTGTGTGCTAGTTTTGGTGTTCCAGGGCTGGTGTGCCAGTGTGTGCTCGTTTTGGTGTTCCAGGACTCGTGTGCCAGTGTGTACTAGTTTTGGTGTTCCAAGGCTGGTATGCCAGTGTGTGCTAGTTTTGGTATTCCAGGGTTGGTGTGCCAGTGTGTGCTGGTTTTGGTGTTCCGGGACTGGTGTGCCACTGTGTACTAGTTTTGGTGTTCCTGGGCTGGTGTGCCAGTTTCTGCTGGTTTTGGTTTCCAGGGTTGGTGTGCCAGTGTGTGCTAGTTCTGGTATTCCAGAGTTGGTGTGCCAGTGTGTGCTGGTTTTGGTTACCAGGGTTGGTGTGCCAGTGTGTACTAGTTTTGGTGTTCCAGTGCTGCTGTGCCAGTGTATGCTAGTTTTGGTGTTCCAGGTCTGGTGTGCCAGGGTGAGCTAGTTTTGTTGTTCCAGGGCTGGTATGCCAGTGTGTGCTAGTTTTGGTGTTCCAGGGATGGTGTGCCAGGGAGTGCTTGTTTTGGTATTCCAGGGCTGGTGTGCCAGTGTGTGCTAGTTTTGGTGTTCCAGGACTGGTGTGCCAGTTTGTACTAGTTTTGGTGTTCCAGGGCTGGTTTGCCAGTGTGTGCTAGTGTTGGTATTCCAGGATTGGTGTGCCAGTGTGTGCTGGTTTTGGTGTTCCACGACTGGTGTGCCAGTGTGTGCTAGTTTTGGTGTTCCAGTTCTGGTTTGCCAGTGCATGCTAGTTTTGGTTTTCCAGGTCTGGTGTGCCAGGGTGAGCTAGTTTTGGTGTTCCAGGGCTGGTTTGCCAGTGTTTGCTAGTTTTGGTATTCCAGGGTTGGTGTGCCAGTTTGTGCTGGTTTTGGTGTTCCAGGACTGGTGTGCCAGTGTGTACTAGTTTTGGTGTTCCAGTTCTGGTTTGCCAGTGCATGCTAGTTTTGGTGTTCCAGGTCTGGTGTGCCAGGGTGAGCTAGTTTTGGTGTTCCACGGCTTGTTTGCCAGTGTGTCCTAATTTTGGTGTTCCTGGGTTGATGCGCCAGTCTGTTTGATAGTTTTGGTGTTGCAGGGCTGGTGTGCCAGTGAATGCACTTTTTGGTGTTCCAGGGCTGTAGTGCCAGTGTTTGCTATTTTTGATGTTCCAGGGCTGTTATACCAGTGTGTGCTAGTTTTGGTGTTCCATCATTGGAGTGCCAGTGTGTGCTAATTTTGGTATTCCAGGGCTGTTGTGCCAGGGTATGCTAGTTTTGGTGTTCCAGGACTCATGTGCCAGTGTGTACTAGTGTTGGTGTTCCAGGGCTGTTATGCCAGTGTGTGCTAGTTTTGGTATTCTTGGGTTGGTGTGCCATTGCGTGCTGGTTTTCGTGTTCCAGGACTGGTGTGCCAGGGCGAGCAAGTTTTGGTGTTCCAGGACGGTTGTGCCAGCCAGAGCTAGTTTTGCTGCTCCACGGCTTGTTTTTCCAGTGTGTCCTAATTTTGGTGTTCCTGGGTTGATGCGCCAGTCTGTTTGATAGTTTTGGTGTTGCAGGGCTGGTGTGCATGTGAATGCATGTTTTGGTGTTCCAGGGCTCTGGTGCCAGTGTTTGCTAGTTTTGATGTTCCAGGGCTGTTATACCAGTGTGTGCTAGTTTTGTTGTTCCATCGTTGTAGTGCCAGTGTGTGCTAGTTTAGGTGTTCCAGGGTTGATGCGCCAGTGTGTGTGATAGTTTTGGCATTGCAGGGCTTGTATGATAGTGTGTGCTAGTTTTGGTGTTCCAGCGCTTGTATGCCAGTGTGTGCTATGTTTTCGTGTTCCAGGGTTGGAGTGCCAGTGTGTGCTAGTTTTCGTATTCCAGGGCTGGTGTGCCAGTGAGTGCTACTTTTGGTGCTCCAGGATTGGTGTGCAACTGTGCGCTGGTTTTGGTGTTCCAGGGCTGGTATGCAAGTGTGTGCAAGTTTTGGTGTTCCATGGATGGTGTGCCTGTGTGTGCTAGTTTTGGTGTTCCAGGGCTGGTGTGCCAGTGTGTGCTAGATTTGGTGTTCCAGGGATGGTGTGCCAGGGAGTGCTAGTTTTGGTATTCCAGGGCTGGTGTGCCAGTGTGTGCTAGTTTTGTTTTTCCAGGACTGGTGTGCCAGTGTGTACTAGTGTTGGTGTTCCAGGGCTGGTATGCCAGTGTGTGCTAGTTTTGGTATTCCAGGTTTGGTGTGCCAGTGTGTGCTGGTTTTGGTGTTCCAGGACTGGTGTGCCAGTGTATACAAGTTTTGGTGTTCCAGTGCTGGTGTGCCAGTTTCTGCTAGTTTTGATATGCCAGGGTTGGTGTGCCAGTTTGTGCTGATATTGGTGTTCCAAGGCTGGTGTGCCAGTGTGTGCTAGTTTTGGTATTCCAGGGTTGTTGTGACAGTGTGTGCTAGTTTTTATATTCCAGGGCTGGTGTGCCAGTGTGTGCTGGTTTTGGTGTTCCAGGATTGTTGTGCAAGTGTGCGCTGGTTTTGGTGTTCCAGGGCTGGTATGCAAGTGTGTGCTAGTTTTGGTGTTCCAGTGCTGGTGTTCCAGTGCATGCTAGTTTTGGTGTTCCGGATCTGGTGTGCCAGGGTGAACTAGTTTTGTTGTTCCAGGACGGTTGTACCAGGCTGAGCTAGATTTGGTGCTCCACGGCTTGTTTGCCAGTGTGTACTAGTTTTGGTGTTCCAGGGCTGGTGTGCCAGTGTGTGCTAGATTTGGTGTTCCAGGGATGGTGTGCCAGGGAGTGCTAGTTTTGGTATTCCAGGGCTGGTGTGCCAGTGTGTGCTAGATTTGTTGTTCCAGGATTGGTGTGCCAGTGTGTACTAGTTTTGGTGTTCCAGGTCTGGTGTGCCAGTTTCTGCTAGTTTTGATATTCCAGGTTTGGTGTGCCAGTTTGTGCTGATTTTGGTGTTCCAGGGCTGGTGTGCCAGTGTGTGCTAGTTTTGGTATTCCAGGGCTGGTGTGCCAGTGTGTGCTAGTTTTGGTGTTCCAGGGTTGGTGTGCCAGTGTGTACTAGTTTTGGTGTTCCAGTGCTGGTGTGCCAGTGCATGCTAGTTTTGGTGTTCCAGGTATGGTGTGCCAAGCTGAGCTAGTTTTGTTGTTCCAGGGCTGGTGTGCCAGTGTGTGCTAGTTTTGGTGTTCCAGGAATTGTGTGCCAGGGTGTGCTCGTTTTGGTGTTCCAGGGCTTGTGTGCCAGTGTGTGCTAGTTTTGGTGTTCCAGGTCTGGTGTGCCAGTTTCTGCTAGTTTTGATATTCCAGGGTTGGTGTGCCAGTTTGTGCTGATTTTGGTGTTCCAGGGCTGGTGTGCCAGTGTGTGCTAGTTTTGGTATTCCAGGGTTGGTGTGACAGTGTGTGCTAGTTTTGGTGTTCCAGTGCTGGTGTGCCAGTGCATGCTAGTTTTGGTGTTCCAGGTATGGTGTGCCAAGCTGAGCTAGTTTTGTTGTTCCAGGGCTGGTGTGCCAGGGTGTGCTCGTTTTGGTGTTCCAGGGCTTGTGTGCCAGTGTGTGCTAGTTTTGGTGTCCCAGGGTTGATGCGCCAGTGTGTGTGATAGTTTTGTTGTTGCAGGGCTTGTATGATAGTGTGTGCTAGTTTTTGTGTGGCTGGGTTGTAGTGCCAGTGTGTGCTAGTTTTGGTATTCCAGGGCTGGTGTGCCAGTGTGTGCTGGTTTTGGTGTTCCAGGACTGGTGTGCCAGTCTGTGCTAGTTTTTGTGTGCCAGGGCTGGTGTGCCAGTTTGTGTTGGTTTGTTTTTCCAGGATTGGCATGCCAGGGTATTCTAGTTTTGGTGTTCCAGGGCTGGTATGCAATTGTGTGCTAGTTTTGGTGTTCCATGGATGGTGTGCCTGTGTGTGCTAGTTTTGGTGTTCCAGGAATGGTGTGCCAGGGTGTGCTAGCTTTGGTGTTCCATGGTTGGTGTGGCAGTGTGTGCTATTTTTGTTGTTCCAGGGCTGGTGTGCCAGTGTGTACTAGTTTTGGTGTTCCATTGCTGGTGTGCCAGTGCATGCTAGCTTTGGTGTTCCGGGTCTGGTGTGCCAGGGTGAGCTAGTTTTTGTGTTCCAGGACGGTTGTACCAGTCTGAGCTAGATTTGGTGCTCCACGGCTTGTTTGCCAGTGCGTGCTAGTTTTGGTGTTCCAGGGCTGGTGTGCCAGTGTGTGCTAGATTTGGTGTTCCAGGGATGGTGTGCCAGGGAGTGCTAGTTTTGGTATTCCAGGGCTGGTGTGCCAGTGTGTACTAGTTTTGTTGTTCCAGGACTGGTGTGCCATTGTGTACTAGTGTTGGTGTTCCAGGGCTGGTATGCCAGTGTGTGCTAGTTTTGGTATTCCAGGGTTGGTGTGCCAGTGTGTGCTGTTTTTGGTGTTCCAGTGTTGGTGTGCTAGTGTCTACTAGTTTTGGTGTTTCAGTGCTGGTGTGCCAGTGCATGCTAGTTTTGGTGTTCCAAGTCTGGTGTGCCAGGGTGAGCATTTTTTGTTGTTCCAGGGCTGGTGTGCCACTGTGTGCTAGTTGTGGTGTTCCAGGAATGGTGTGCCAGGGTGTGCTAGTTTTGGTGCTCCAGTGATAGTATGCCAGGGTGTGTTAGTTTTAGTGTTCCAGCGTTAGTGTGCCAGTGTGTGCTAGTTTTGGTGCTCCAGGGCTGGTGTGCCAGTGTATACTAGTTTGGAGTTCCAGGGCTGCTGTTCAAGGGTGTGCTAATTTTGGTATTCCAGGTTGGTGTGCCAGCGTGTGCTGGTTTTTTGGTTCCAGCAATGGTGTGCCAGTGTGTACTAGTTTTGGTGTTCCAGTTCTGGTTTTTCAGTGCATGCTAGTTTTGGTGTTCCAGGTATGGTGTGCCAGGGTGAGCTAGTTTTGGTGTTCCTGGACGGTTGTGTCATCCTGAGCTAGTTTTGGTGCTCCACGGCTTGTTTGCCAGTGTGTCCTAATTTTGGTGTTCCTGGGTTGATGCGCCAATCTGTTTGATAGTTTTGGTGTTGCAGGGCTGGTGTGCCAGTGAATGCATTTTTTGGTGTTCCAGGGCAGTAGTGCCAGTGTTTGCTAGTTTTGATGTTCCAGGGCTGTTATACCAGTGTGTGCTAGTTTTGGTGTTCCATCATTGGAGTGCCAGTGTGTGCTAGTTTTGGTGTTCCAGGGTTGATGCGCCAGTGTGTGTGATAGTTTTGGTGTTGCAGGGCTTGTATGATAGTGTGTGCTAGTTTTGGTGTGGCTGGGTTGTAGTGCCAGTGTGTGCTAGTTTTGGTATTCCAGGGCTGGTGTGCCAGTGTGTGCTGGTTTTGGTGTTCCAGGACTGGTGTGCCAGTCTGTGCTAGTTTTTGTGTGCCAGGGCTGTTGTGCCAGTTTGTGTTGGTTTGTTTTTCCAGGACTGGCGTGCCAGGGTGTTCTAGTTTTGGTGTTCCAGGGCTGGTATGCAAGTGTGTGCTAGTTTTGGTGTTCCATGGATGGTGTGCCTGTGTGTGCTAGTTTTGGTGTTCCAGGAATGGTGTGCCAGGGTGTGCTAGCTTTGGTGTTCCATGGTTGGTGTGCCAGTGTGTGCTAGTTTTGTTGTTCCATGGCTGGTGTGCCAGTGTGTACTAGTTTTGGTGTTCCAGTGCTGGTGTGCCAGTGCATGCTAGTTTTGGAGTTCCGGGTCTGGTGTGCCAGGGTGAGCTAGTTTTGGTGTTCCAGGACGGTTGTACCAGGCTGAGCTAGATTTGGTGCTCCACGGCTTGTTTGCCAGTGTGTGCTAGTTTTGGTGTTCCAGGGCTGGTGTGCCAGTGTGTGCTAGATTTGGTGTTCCAGGGATGGTGTGCCAGGGAGTGCTAGTTTTGGTATTCCAGGGTTGGTGTGCCAGTGTGTACTAGTTTTGGTGTTCCAGGACTGGTGTGCCAGTGTGTACTAGTGTTGGTGTTCCAGGGCTGGTATGCCAGTGTTTGCTAATTTTGGTATTACAGGACTGGTGTTCCAGTGTGTGCTGGTTTTACTGTTCCAGGACTGGTGTGCCAGTGTGTACTAGTTTTGGTGTTCCAGGGCTGATGTGCCAGTTTCTGCTAGTTTTGATATTCCAGGGTTGGTGTGCCAGTTTGTGCTAGTTTTGTTGTTCCAGTGTTGGTGTGCCACTGTGTACTAGTTTTGGTGTTTCAGTGCTGGTGTTCCAGTGCATGCTAGTTTTGGTGTTCCAGGTCTGGTGTGCCAGGGTGAGCTAGTTTTGTTGTTCCAGGGCTGGTGTGCCACTGTGTGCTAGTTTTGGTGTTCCAGGGATGGTGTGCCAGTGTATACTAGTTTGGGTGTTCCAGGGCTGCTGTTCAAGTGTGTGCTAATTTTGGTATTCCAGGTTGGTGTGCCAGTGTTTGCTAGTTTTGATGTTCCATAATTGGCGTGCCAGTGTGTGCTAGTTTTGGTGTTCCAGGGTTGATGCGCCAGTGTGTGTGATAGTTTTGGTGTTGCAGGGCTTGTATGATAGTGTGTGCTAGTTTTGGTGTGGCTGGGTTGTAGTGCCAGTGTGTGCTAGTTTTGGTATTCCAGGGCTGGTGTGCCAGTGTGTGCTGGTTTTGGTGTTCCAGGACTGGTGTGCCAGTCTGTGCTAGTTTTTGTGTGCCAGGGCTGTTGTGCCAGTTTGTGTTGGTTTGTTTTTCCAGGACTGGTGTGCCAGGGTGTTCTAGTTTTGGTGTTCCAGGGCTGGTATGCAAGTGTGTGCTAGTTCTGGTGTTCCAGGGATGGTGTGCCTGTGTGTGCTAGTTTTGGTGTTCCAGGAATGGTGTGCCAGGGTGTGTTAGCTTTGGTGTTCCATGGTTGGTGTGCCAGTGTGTGCTACTTTTGTTGTTCCATGGCTGGTGTGCCAGTGTGTACTAGTTTTGGTGTTCCAGTGCTGGTGTGCCAGTGCATGCTAGTTTTGGTGTTCCGGGTCTGGTGTGCCAGGGTGAGCTAGTTTTGGTGTTCCAGGATGTTTGTACCAGGCTGAGCTAGATTTGGTGCTCCACGGCTTGTTTGCCAGTGCATGCTAGTTTTGGTGTTCCAGGGCTGGTGTGCCAGTGTGTGCTAGTTTTGGTATTCCAGGACTGGTGTGCCAGTGTGTACTAGTTTTGGTGCTCCAGGGCTGGTATGCCATTGTGTGCTAGTTTTGGTATTCCAGGGTTGGTTTGCCAGTGTGTGCTGGTTTTACTGTTCCAGGACTGGTGTGCCAGTGTGTACTAGTTTTGGTGTTCCAGCGCTGATGTGCCAGTTTCTGCTAGTTTTGATATTCCAGGGTTGGTGTGCCAGTTTGTGCTGATTTTGGTGTTCCAGGGTTGGTGTGCCAGTGTGTGCTAGTTTTGGTATTCCAGGGTTGGTGTGCCAGTGTGTGCCAGTTTTGGTGTTCCAGTTTTGGTGTGCCAGTGTGTACTAGTTTTGGTGTTTCAGTGCTGGTGTGCCAGTGCATGCTAGTTTTGGTGTTCCAGGTCTGGTGTGCCAGGGTGAGCTAGTTTTGTTGTTCCAGGGCTGGTGTGCCATGGTGTGCTAGTTTTGGTGTTCCAGGAATGGTGTGCCAGTGTGTGCTAGTTTTGGTGTTCCAGGGCTAGTGTGCCAGTGTGCTAGTTTTGGTGTTCCAGGGCTGGTGTTCCAGTATGTGCTAGTTTTGGTGTTCCAGTGATGGAATGCCAGGGTGTGCTAGTTTTAGTGTTCCAGCGGTGGTGTGCCAGTGTGTACTATTTTTGGTGTTGCAGTTCTGGTTTTTCAGTGCATGCTAGTTTTGTTGTTCCAGGTCTGGTGTGCCAGGGTGAGCTAGTTGTGGTGTTCCAGGACGGTTGTGCCAGCCTGAGCTAGTTTTGGTGTTCCACGGCTTGTTTGCCAGTGTGTCCTAATTTTGGTGTTCCTGGGTTGATGCGCCAATCTGTTTGATAGTTTTGGTGTTGCAGGGCTGGTCTGCCTGTGAATGCATGTTTTGGTGTTCCAGGGCTCTAGTGCCAGTGTTTGCCAGTTTTGATGTTCCAGGGCTGTTATACCAGAGTGCTAGTTTTGGTGTTCCAGGGCTTGTGTGCCAGTGTGTGCTAGTTTTGGTGTTCCAGGGTTGATGCGCCAGTGTGTGTGATAGTTTTGGTGTTGCAGGGCTTGTATGATAGTGTGTGCTAGTTTTGGTGTGGCTGGGTCGTAGTGCCAGTGTGTGCTAGTTTTGGTATTCCAGGGCTGGTGTGCCAGTGTGTGCTACCTTTGGTATTCCAGGGCTGGTGTGCCAGTGTGTGCTGGTTTTGGTGTTCCAGGACTGGTCTGCCAGTCTGTGCTAGTTTTTGTGTGCCAGGGCTGTTGTGCCAGTTTGTGTTGGTTTGTTTTTCCTGGACTGGCATGCCAGGGTGTTCAGGTTTTGGTGTTCCAGGGCTGGTATGCAAGTTTGTGCTAGTTTTGGTGTTCCATGGATGGTGTGCCAGTGTGTGCTAGTTTTGGTGTTCCAGGAATGGTGTGCCAGGGTGTGCTAGTTTTGGTGTTCCATTGCTGGTGTGCCAGTGTGTGCTAGTTTTGGTGTTCCAGGAATGGTCTGCCAGGGTGAGCTAGTTTTGGTGTTCCAGGACGGTTGTACCAGTCTGAGCTATATTTGGTGCTCCACGGCTTGTTTGCCAGTGCGTGCTAGTTTTGGTGTTCCAGGGCTGGTATGCCAGTGTTTGCTAGTTTTGGTATTCCAGGGTTGGTGTGCCAGTGTGTGCTGGTTTTACTGTTCCAGGACTGGTGTGCCAGTGTGTACTAGTTTTGGTGTTCCAGGGCTGATGTGCCAGTTTCTGCTAGTCTTGATATTCCTGGGTTGGTGTGCCAGTTTGTGCTGATTTTGGTGTTCCAGGGTTGGTGTGCCAGTGTGTGCTAGTTTTGGTATTCCAGGGTTGGTGTGCCAGTGCATGCTAGTTTTGGTGTTCCAGGTCTGGTGTGCCAGTGTGAGCTAGTTTTGTTGTTCCAGGGCTGGTGTGCCACTGTGTGCTAGTTTTGGTGTTCCAGTAATGGTGTGCCAGGGTGTGCTAGTTTTGGTGTTCCAGGGCTGGTGTGCCAGTGTGTGCTACATTTGGTGTTCCAGGGCTGGTGTGCCAGTATGTGCTAGTTTTGGTGTTCCAGTGCTGGTGTGCCAGGGTGTGCTAGTTTTAGTGTTCCAGCGGTGGTGTGCCAGTGTGTGCTAGTTTTGGTGCTGCAGGGCTGGTGTGCCAGTGTATACTAGTTTGGGTGTTCCAGGGCTGCTGTTGAAGTGTGTGCTAGTTTTGGTATTCCAGGTTGGTGTGCCAGTGTGTGCTGGTTTTGAAGTTCCAGCAATGGTGTGCCAGTGTGTACTAGTTTTGGTGTTCCAGTTCTGGATTTTCAGTGCATGCTAGTTTTGGTTTTCCATGTCTGGTGTGCCAGGGTGAGCTAGTTTTGGTGTTCCAGGACGGTTGTGCCAGCCTGAGCTAGTTTTGGCGCTCCACGGCTTGTTTGCCAGTGTGTCCTAATTTTGGTGTTCCTGGGTTGATGCGCCAATCTGTTTGATAGTTTTGGTGTTGCAGGGCTGGTGTGCCAGTGAATGCATGTTTTGTAGTTCCAGGGCTGTAGTGCCAGTGTTTGCTAGTTTTGATGTTCCAGGGCTGTTATACCAGTGTGTGCTTGTTTTGGTGTTCCATCATTGGAGTGCCAGTGTGTGCTAGTTTTGGTGTTCCAGGGTTGATGCGCCAGTGTGTGTGATAGTTTTGGTGTTGCAGGGCTTGTATGATAGTGTGTGCTAGTTTTGGTGTGGCTGGGTTGTATTGCCAGTGTGTGCTATTTTTGGTATTCCAGGGCTGGTGTGCCAGTGTTTGCTAGTTTTTGTGTGCCACGGCTGTTGTGCCAGTTTGTGTTGGTTTGTTTTTCCTGACTGGCGTGCCAGGTTGTTCTAGTTTTGGTGTTCCAGGGCTGGTATGCAAGTGTGTGCTAGTTTTGGTGTTCCATGGATGGTGTGCCAGTGTGTGCTAGTTTTGGTGTTCCAGAAATGGTGTGCCAGGGTGTGCTAGCTTTGGTGTTCCATGGTTGGTGTGCCAGTGTGTGCTAGGTTTGTTGTTCCATGGCTGGTGTGCCAGTGTGTACTAGTTTTGGTGTTCCAGTGCTGGTGTGCCAGTGCATGCTAGTTTTGGTGTTCCGGGTCTGGTGTGCCAGGGTGAGCTTGTTTTGGTGTTCCAGGACGGTTGTACCAGGCTGAGCTATATTTGGTGCTCCACGGCTTGTTTGCCTGCGCGTGCTAGTTTTTGTGTTCCAGGGCTGGTGTGCCAGTGTGTGCTAGATTTGGTGTTCCAGGGATGGTGTGCCAGGGAGTGCTAGTTTTGTTATTCCAGGACAGGTGTGCCAGTGTGTACTAGTGTTGGTGTTCCAGGGCTGGTATGCCAGTGTGTGCTAGTTTTGGTATTCCAGGGTTGGTGTGCCAGTGTGTGCTGGTTTTACTGTTCCAGGACTGGTGTGCCAGTGTGCACTAGTTTTGGTGTTCCAGGGCTGATGTGCCAGTTTCTGCTAATTTTGATATTCCAGGGTTGGTGAGCCAGTTTGTGCTGATTTTTGTGTTCCAGGGTTGGTGTGCCAGTTTGTGCTTGTTTTGGTATTCCAGGGTTGGTGTGCCAGTGTGTGCTAGTTTTGATGTTCCAGAGTTGGAGTGCCAGTGTGTACTAGTTTTGGTGTTTCAGTGCTGGTGTGCCAGTGCATGCTAGTTTTGGTGTTCCAGGTCTGGTGTGCCAGGGTGAGCTAGTATTGTTGTTCCAGGGCTGTTGTGCCACTGTGTGCTAGTTTTGGTGTTCCAGGAATGGTGTGCCAGGGTGTGCTACTTTTGGTGTACCAGGGTTGGTGTGCCAGTGTGTGCTTGTTTTGGTATTCCAGGGTTGGTGTGCCAGTGTGTGCTAGTTTTGGTGTTCCAGGGTTGGAGTGCCAGTGTGTACTAGTTTTGGTGTTTCAGTGCTGGTGTGCCAGTGCATGCTAGTTTTGGTGTTCCAGGTCTGGTGTGCCAGGGTGAGCTAGTATTGTTGTTCCAGGGCTGTTGTGCCACTGTGTGCTAGTTTTGGTGTTCCAGGAATGGTGTGCCAGGGTGTGCTACTTTTGGTGTTCCAGGGCTGGTGTGCCAGTGTGTGCTAGTTTTGGTGCTCCAGGGCTGGTGTGCCAGTATGTGCTAGTTTTAGTGTTCCAGCGGTGGTGTGCCACTGTGTGCTAGTTTTGGTGCTCCAGGTCTGGTGTGCCAGTGTATACTAGTTTGGGTGTTCCAGGGCTGCTGTTCAAGTGTGTGCTAGTTTTGGTATTCCAGGTTGGTGTGCCAGTGTGTGCTAGTTTTGGTGTTCCAGCAATGGTGTGCCAGTGTGTACTAGTTTTGGTGTTGCAGTTCTGGTTTTTCAGTGCATGCTAGTTTTGGTTTTCCATGTCTGGTGTGCCAGGGTGAGCTAGTTTTGGTGTTCCAGGACGGTTGTGCCAGCCTGAGCTAGTTTTGGCGCACCACGGCTTGTTTGCCAGTGTGTCCTAATTTTGGTGTTCCTGGGTTGATGCGCCAATCTGTTTGATAGTTTTGGTGTTGCAGGGCTGGTGTGCCAGTGAATGCATGTTTTGTAGTTCCAGGGCTGTAGTGCCAGTGTTTGCTAGTTTTGATGTTCCAGGGCTGTTATACCAGTGTGTGCTTGTTTTGGTGTTCCATCATTGGAGTGCCAGTGTGTGCTAGTTTTGGTGTTCCAGGGTTGATGCGCCAGTGTGTGTGATAGTTTTGGTGTTGCAGGGCTTGTATGATAGTGTGTGCTAGTTTTGGTGTGGCTGGGTTGTATTGCCAGTGTGTGCTATTTTTGGTATTCCAGGGCTGGTGTGCCAGTGTTTGCTAGTTTTTGTGTGCCACGGCTGTTGTGCCAGTTTGTGTTGGTTTGTTTTTCCTGACTGGCGTGCCAGGTTGTTCTAGTTTTGGTGTTCCAGGGCTGGTATGCAAGTGTGTGCTAGTTTTGGTGTTCCATGGATGGTGTGCCAGTGTGTGCTAGTTTTGGTGTTCCAGAAATGGTGTGCCAGGGTGTGCTAGCTTTGGTGTTCCATGGTTGGTGTGCCAGTGTGTGCTAGGTTTGTTGTTCCATGGCTGGTGTGCCAGTGTGTACTAGTTTTGGTGTTCCAGTGCTGGTGTGCCAGTGCATGCTAGTTTTGGTGTTCCGGGTCTGGTGTGCCAGGGTGAGCTTGTTTTGGTGTTCCAGGACGGTTGTACCAGGCTGAGCTATATTTGGTGCTCCACGGCTTGTTTGCCTGCGCGTGCTAGTTTTTGTGTTCCAGGGCTGGTGTGCCAGTGTGTGCTAGATTTGGTGTTCCAGGGATGGTGTGCCAGGGAGTGCTAGTTTTGTTATTCCAGGACTGGTGTGCCAGTGTGTACTAGTGTTGGTGTTCCAGGGCTGGTATGCCAGTGTGTGCTAGTTTTGGTATTCCAGGGTTGGTGTGCCAGTGTGTGCTGGTTTTACTGTTCCAGGACTGGTGTGCCAGTGTGCACTAGTTTTGGTGTTCCAGGGCTGATGTGCCAGTTTCTGCTAATTTTGATATTCCAGGGTTGGTGAGCCAGTTTGTGCTGATTTTTGTGTTCCAGGGTTGGTGTGCCAGTTTGTGCTTGTTTTGGTATTCCAGGGTTGGTGTGCCAGTGTGTGCTAGTTTTGGTGTTCCAGGGTTGGAGTGCCAGTGTGTACTAGTTTTGGTGTTTCAGTGCTGGTGTGCCAGTGCATGCTAGTTTTGGTGTTCCAGGTCTGGTGTGCCAGGGTGAGCTAGTATTGTTGTTCCAGGGCTGTTGTGCCACTGTGTGCTAGTTTTGGTGTTCCAGGAATGGTGTGCCAGGGTGTGCTACTTTTGGTGTACCAGGGTTGGTGTGCCAGTGTGTGCTTGTTTTGGTATTCCAGGGTTGGTGTGCCAGTGTGTGCTAGTTTTGGTGTTCCAGGGTTGGAGTGCCAGTGTGTACTAGTTTTGGTGTTTCAGTGCTGGTGTGCCAGTGCATGCTAGTTTTGGTGTTCCAGGTCTGGTGTGCCAGGGTGAGCTAGTATTGTTGTTCCAGGGCTGTTGTGCCACTGTGTGCTAGTTTTGGTGTTCCAGGAATGGTGTGCCAGGGTGTGCTACTTTTGGTGTTCCAGGGCTGGTGTGCCAGTGTGTGCTAGTTTTGGTGCTCCAGGGCTGGTGTGCCAGTATGTGCTAGTTTTAGTGTTCCAGCGGTGGTGTGCCACTGTGTGCTAGTTTTGGTGCTCCAGGTCTGGTGTGCCAGTGTATACTAGTTTGGGTGTTCCAGGGCTGCTGTTCAAGTGTGTGCTAGTTTTGGTATTCCAGGTTGGTGTGCCAGTGTGTGCTGGTTTTGGTGTTCCAGCAATGGTGTGCCAGTGTGTACTAGTTTTGGTGTTCCAGTTCTGGTTTTTCAGTGCTTGCTAGCTTTGGTGTTCCATGTCTGGTGTGCCAGGGTGAGCTAGTTTTGGTGTTCCAGGACGGTTGTGCCAGCCTGAGCTAGTTTTGGTGCTCCACGGCTTGTTTGCCAGTGTGTCCTAATTTTGGTGTTCCTGGGTTGATGCGCCAGTCTGTTTGATAGTTTTGGTGTTGCAGGGCTGGTGTGCCAGTGAAAGCATGTTTTGGTGTTCCAGGGCTGTAGTGCCAGTGTTTGCTAGTTTTGATGTTCCAAGGCTGTTATACCAGTGTGTGCTAGTTTTGGTGTTCCAGGGTTGATGCGCCAGTGTGTGTGATAGTTTTGGTGTTGCAGGGCTTGTATGATAGTGTGTGCTAGTTTTGGTGTGGCTGGGTTATAGTGCCAGTGTGTGCTATTTTTGGTATTCCAGGGCTGGTGTGCCAGTGTGTGCTGGTTTTGGTGTTCCAGGACTGGTGTGCCAGTCTGTGCTAGTTTTTGTGTGCCAGGGCTGTTGTGCCAGTTTGTGTTGGTTTGTTTTTCCAGGACTGGCGTGCCAGGGTGTTCTAGTTTTGGTGTTCCAGGGCTGGTATGCAAGTGTGTGCTAGTTTTGGTGTTCCATGGTTGGTGTGCCTGTGTGTGCTAGTTTTGGTGTTCCAGGAATGGTGTGCCAGTGTGTGCTAGCTTTGTTGTTCCAGGGCTGGTGTGCCAGTGTGTACTAGTTTTGGTGTTCCAGTGCTGGTGTGCCAGTGCATGCTAGTTTTGGTGTTCCGGGATGGTTGTACCAGGCTGAGCAAGAGTTGGTGCTCCACGGCTTGTTTGCCAGTGTGTGCTAGTTTTGGTGTTCCAGGGCTGGTGTGCCAGTGTGTGCTAGATTTGGTGTTCCAGGGATGGTGTGCCAGGGAGTGCTAGTTTTGGTATTCCAGGGCTGGTGTGCCAATGTGTACTAGTTTTGGTGTTCCAGGAATGGTGTGCCAGTGTGTACTAGTGTTGGTGTTCCAGGGCTGGTATGCCAGTGTGTGCTAGTTTTGTTATTCCAGTGTTGGTGTGCCAGTGTGTGCTGGCTTTACTGTTCCAGGACTGGTGTGCCAGTGTGTACTAGTTTTGGTGTTCCACGGCTGATGTGCCAGTTTCTGCTAGTTTTGATATTCCAGGGTTGGTGTGCCAGTTTGTGCTGATTTTGGTGTTCCAGGTTTGGTGTGCCAGTGTGTGCTAGATTTGGTATTCCAGGGTTGGTGTGCCTGTGTGTGCTAGTTTTGGTGTTCCAGGGTTGGTGTGCCAGTGCATGCTAGTTTTGGTGTTCCAGGTCTGGTGTGCCAGGGTGAGCTAGTTTTGTTGTTCCAGGGCTGGTGTGCCAGTGTGTGCTTGTTTTTGTGTTGCAGGTCTTGTATGATAGTGTGTGTAGTTTTGGTGTGGCTGGGTTATAGTGCCAGTGTGTGCTAGGTTTGGTGTTCCAGCACTTGTATGCCAGTGAGTGCTATGTTTTCATGTTCCAGGGTTGGAGTGCCAGTGTGTGCTAGTTTTGGTGTTCCAGGACTGGTGTGCGAGGGTGTGCTAGTTTTGGTGTTCCAGGAATGGTGTACCAGTGTGTGCTAGTTTTGATTTTCCATCGCTGGTATGCCAGTCTGTGCTAATTTTGGTGTGCCAGGGCTGGTGAGCCAGTTTGTGTTGGTTTGTTTTTCCAGGACTGGCATGCCAGGGTGTTCTAGTTTTGGTGTTCCAGGGCTGGTATGCAAGTGTGTGCTTGTTTTGGTGTTCCAGGGATGGTGTGCCTGTGTGTGCTAGTTTTGGTATTCCAGGAATGGTCTGCCAGGGTGTGCTAGCTTTGGTGTTCCAGGGTTGGTGTGCCAGTGTGTGCTAGTTTTGGTGTTCCAGGGCTGGTGTGCCAGTGTGTACTAGTTTTGGTGTTCAAGTACTGGTGTGCCAGTGCATGCTAGTTTTGGTGTTCCAGGGATGGTGTGCCAGGGAGTGCTAGTTTTGGTATTCCAGGGCTGGTGTGCCAGTGTGTACTAGTTTTGGTGTTCCAGGACTGGTGTGCCAGTGTGTACTAGTGTTGGTGTTCCAGGGCTGGTATGCCAGTGTGTGCTAGTTTTGGTATTCCAGTTTTGGTGTGCCAGTGTGTGCTGGCTTTACTGTTCCAGGACAGGTGTGCCAGTGTGTACTAGTTTTGGTGTTCCATGGCTGATGTGCCAGTTTCTGCTAGTTTTGATATTCCAGGGTTGGTGTGCCAGTTTGTGCTGATTTTGGTTGTCCAGGTTTGGTGTGCCAGTGTGTGCTAGATTTGGTAATCCAGGGTTGGTGTGCCTGTGTGTGCTAGTTTTGGTGTTCCAGGGTTGGTGTGCCAGTGTGTACTAGTTTTGGTGTTCCAGGGTTGGTGTGCCAGTGCATGCTAGTTTTGGTGTTCCAGGTCTGGTGTGCCAGGGTGAGCTAGTTTTGTTGTTCCAGGGCTGGTGTGCCAGTGTGTGCTTGTTTTTGTGTTGCGGGTCTTGTATGATAGTGTGTGTAGTTTTGGTGTGGCTGGGTTTTAGTGCCAGTGTGTGCTAGGTTTGGTGTTCCAGCGCTTGTATGCCAGTGAGTGCTATGTTTTCGTGTTCCAGGGTTGGAGTGCCAGTGTGTGCTAGTTTTGGTATTCCAGGGCTGGTGTGCCAGTGTGTGCAGGTTTTGGTTTTCCAGGATTGGTGTGCAAGTGTGCGCTGGTTTTGGTGTTCCAGGACTGGTGTGCCAGTTTGTACTATTTTTGGTGTTCCAGGGTTGGTGTTTCAGAGTGTGCTATTTTTGTTGTTCCAGGACTGGTGTGCGAGGGTGTGCTAGTTTTGGTGTTCCAGGAATGGTGTACCAGTGTGTGCTAGTTTTGATTTTCCATCGCTGGTATGCCAGTCTGTGCTAATTTTGGTGTGCCAGGGTTGGTGAGCCAGTTTGTGTTGGTTTGTTTTTCCAGGACTGGCATGCCAGGGTGTTCTAGTCTTGGTGTTCCAGGGCTGGTATGCAAGTGTGTGCTAGTTTTGGTGTTCCAGGTCTGGTGTGCCAGGGTGAGCTAGTTTTGTTGTTCCAGGGCTGGTGTGCCAGTGTGTGCTTGTTTTTGTGTTGCAGGTCTTGTATAATAGTGTGTGTAGTTTTGGTGTGGCTGGGTTTTAGTGCCTGTGTGTGCTAGGTTTGGTGTTCCAGCGCTTGTATGCCAGTGTGTGCTTTGTTTTCGTGTTCCAGGGTTGGAGTGCCATTGTGTGCTACTTTTGGTATTCCAGAGCTGGTGTGCCAGTGTGTGCTGGTTTTGGTTTTCCAGGACTGGTGTGCAAGTGTGCGCTGGTTTTGGTGTTCCAGGACTGGTGTGCCAGTTTGTGCTAGTTTTGGTGTTCCAGGGTTGGTGTTTCAGAGTGTGCTATTTTTCTTGTTCCAGGACTGGTGTGCGAGGGTGTGCTAGTTTTGGTGTTCCAGGACTGGTGTGCCAGTTTGTGCTAGTTTTGGTGTTCCAGGGTTGGTGTTTCAGAGTGTGCTATTTTTCTTGTTCCAGGACTGGTGTGCGAGGGTGTGCTAGTTTTGGTGTTCCAGGAATGGTGTACCAGTGTGTGCTAGTTTTGATGTTCCATCGCTGGTATGCCAGTCTGTGCTAATTTTGGTGTGCCAGGGCTGGTGTGCCAGTTTGTGTTGGTTTGTTTTTCCAGGACTGGCATGCCAGGGTGTTCTAGTTTTGGTGTTCCAGGGCTGGTATGCAAGTGTGTGCTAGTTTTGGTGTTCCAGGGATGGTGTGCCTGTGTGTGCTAGTTTTGGTGTTCCAGGAATGGTCTGCCAGGGTGTGCTAGCTTTGGTGTTCCATGGTTGGTGTGCCTGTGTGTGCTAGTTTTGGTGTTCCAGGAATGGTGTGCCAGGGTGTGCTAGCTTTGGTGTTCCATGGTTGGTGTGCCAGCGTGTGCTAGTTTTGGTGTTCCAGGACTGGTGTGCCAGTGTGTACTAGTTTTGGTGTTCCAGTGCTGGTGTGCCAGTGCATGCTAGTTTTGGTGTTCCGGGTCAGGTGTGCCAGGGTGAGCTAGTTTTGGTGTTCCAGGACGGTTGTACCAGTCTGAGCTAGTTTTGGTTCTCCACGGCTTGTTTGCCAGTGCGTGCTAGTTTTGGTGTTCCAGGGCTGGTGTGCCAGTGTGTGCTAGATTTGGCGTTCCAGGGATCGTGTGCCAGGGAGTGCTAGTTTTGGTATTCCAGGGCTGGTGTGCCAGTGTGTGCTAGTTTTGGTGTTCCAGGACTGGTGTGCCAGTGTGTACTAGTGTTGGTGTTCCAGGGCTGGTATGCCAGTGTGTGCTAGTTTTGGTATTCCAGGGTTGGTGTGCCAGTGTGTGCTGGAATTGGTGTTCCAGGACTGGTGTGCCAGTGTGTACTAGTTTTTGTGTTCCAGGGTTGGTGTGCCAGTGGGTGCTAGCTTTGATATTCCAGGGTTGGTGTGCCATTGTGTGCTAGTTTTGGTGTTACAGGGTTGATGTGCCAGTGTGTACTAGCTTTGGTTTTCCAGTGCTGGTGTGTCAGTGCATGCTAATTTTGGTGTTCCCGGTCTGGTGTGCCGCGGTGAGCTAGTTTTGCTGTTCCAGGGCTGGTGTGCCAGTATGTGCCAGTTTTGGTGTTCCAGCGCTTGTATGCCAGTGTGTGCTATGTTTTCGTGTTCCAGGGTTGGAGTGCCAGTGTGTGCTAGTTTTGGTATTCCAGGGCTGGTGTGCCAGTGTGTGCTGGTTTTATGTTCCAGGATTGGTGTGCAAGTGTGCGCTGGTTTTGGTGTTCCAGTACTGGTGTGCCAGTTTGTACTAGTTTTGGTATTCCAGGGTTGGTGATTCGGTGTGTGCTAGTTTTGCTGTTCCAGGACTGGTGTGCGAGGGTGTGCTAGTTTTGGTGTTCCAGGACTGTTGTACCAGTGTGCGCTGGTTTTGATGTTCCATCGCTGGTATGCCAGTCTGTGCAATTTTTTGTGTGCCAGGTCTGGTGTGCCAGTTTGTGTTAGTTTGTTTTTCCAGGTCTGGCGTGCCAGCGTGTTCCAGTTTTGGTGTTCCAGGGCTGGTATGCAAGTGTGTGCTAGTTTTGATGTTCCAGTGATGGTGTGCCTGTGTGTGCTAGTTTTGGTGTTCCAGGAATGGTGTGCCAGGGTGTGCTAGCTTTGGTGTTCCATGGTTGGTGTGCCAGCGTGTGCTAGTTTTGGTGTTCCAGGACTGGTGTGCCAGTGTGTACTAGTTCTGGTGTTCCAGTGCTGGTGTGCCAGTGCATGCTAGTTTTGGTGTTCCGGGTCTGGGTGTGCCAGGGTGAGCTAGTTTTGGTGTTCCAGGACGGTTGTACCAGGCTGAGCTAGATTTGGTGCTCCCTGGCTTGTTTGCCAGTGCGTGCTAGTTTTTGTGTTCCAGGGCTGGTGTGCCAGTGTGTGCTAGATTTGGTGTTCCAGGGATGGTGTGCCAGGGAGTGCTAGTTTTGGTATTCTAGGGCTGGTGTGCCAGTGTGTGCTAGTTTTGTTGTTCCAGGACTGGTGTGTCAGTGTGTACTAGTGTTGGTGTTCCAGGGCTGGTTAGCCAGTGTGTGCTAGTTTTGGTATTCCAGGGTTGGTGTGCCAGTTTGTGCTGATTTTGGTGTTCCATGGTTGGTGTGCCAGTGTGTGCTAGTTTTGTTATTCCAGGGTTGGTGTGCCAGTGCATGCTAGTTTTGGTGTTCCAGCTCTGGTGTGCCAGGGTGAGATAGTTTTATTGTTCCAGGGCTGGTGTGCCTCTGTGTGCTAGTTTTGGTGTTCCAGGAATCGTGTGCCAGGGTGTGCTAGTTTTGGTGTTCCAGGGATGGTGTGCCAGTGTGTGCTAGTTTTGGTTTTCCAGGGCTGGTTTGCCAGTATGTGCTAGTTTTGGTGTTCCAGTGATGGTATGCCAGGGTATGCTAGTTTTAGTGTTCCAGCGGTGGTGTGCCAGTGTGTGCTAGTTTTGGTGCTCCAGGGCTGTGTGCCAGTGTATACTAGTTTTGGTGTTCCAGGGCTGCTGTTCAAGTGTGTGCTAGTTTTGGCATTCCAGGTTGGTGTGCCAGTGTGTGCTGGTTTTGGTGTTCCAGCAATAGTGTGCCAGTGTGTCCTAATTTTGGTGTTCCTGGGTTGATGCGCCAGTTTGTTTGATAGTTTTTGTGTTGCAGGGCTGGTGTGCCAGTGAATGCATGTTTTGGTGTTCCAGGGCTGTAGTGCCAGTGTTTGCTAGTTTTGATGTTCCAGGGCTGTTATACCAGTGTGTGCTAGTTTTGGTGTTCCATCATTGGAGTGCCAGTGTGTGCTAGTTTTGGTGTTCCAGCGTTGATGCGCCAGTGTGTGTGATAGTTTTGGTGTTGCAGGGCTTGTATGATAGTGTGTGCTTGTTTTGGTGTGGCTGGGTTGTAGTGCCAGTGTGTGCTAGTTCTGGTGTTCCAGCGCTTGTATGCCAGTGTGTGCTATGTTTTCGTGTTCCAGGTTTGGAGTGCCAGTGTGTGCTAGTTTTGGTATTCCAGGGCTGGTGTGCCAGTGTGTGCTGGTTTTGGTGTTCCAGGATTGGTGTGCAAGTGTGCGCTGGTTTTGGTTTTCCAGGACTGGTGTGCCAGTTTGTGCTAGTTTTGGTGCTCCAGGGTTGGTGTTTCAGTGTGTGCTAGTTTTGCTGTTCCAGGACTGGTGTGCGAGGGTGTGCTAGTTTTTGTGTTCCAGGACTGTTGTACCAGTGTGTGCTAGTTTTGATGTTCCATCGCTGGTATGCCAGTCTTTGCTAGTTTTTGTGTGCCAGGGCTGGTGTGCCATTTTGTGTTGGTTTGTTTTTCCAGGACTGGCGTGCCAGGGTGTTCTAGTTTTGGTGTTCCAGGGCTGGTATGCAAGTGTGTGCTAGTTTTGGTGTTCCATGGATGGTGTGCCTGTGTCTGCTAGTTTTGGTGTTCCAGGGCTGGTGTGCCTGTGTGTACTAGTTTTGCTGTTCCAGTGCTGGTGTGCCAGTGCATGCTAGTTCTGGTGTTCCGGGTCTGGTGTGCCAGTTTGAGCTATTTTTCGTGTTCCAGGACGGTTGTACCAGGCTGAGCTATATTTGGTGCTCCACGGCTTGTTTGCCAGTGCGTGTTAGTTTTGGTGTTCCAGGGCTGGTTTGCCAGTGTGTGCTAGATTTGGTGTTCCAGGACTGGTGTGCCAGTGTGTACTAGTGTGGTGTTCCAGGGCTGGTATGCCAGGGTGTGCTAGTTTTGGTATTCCAGGGTTGGTGTCCCAGGGTGTGCTGGTGTTGGTGTTCCAGGACTGGTGTGCCAGTGTGTCCTAGTTTTGGTGTTCCAGGGCTGGGGTGCCAGTTTCGGCTATTTTTAATATTCCAGCGTTGATGTGCCAGTTTGTGCTGATTTTGGTGTTCCAGGGTTGTTGTGCCAGTGTGTGCTGGTTTTGGTATTCCAGGTTTGGTGTGCCAGTGTGTGCTAGTTTTGGTGTTCCAGGGTTGGTGTGCCAGTGTGTACTAGTTTTGGTGTTTCATTGCCGGTGTGCCAGTGCATGCTAGTTTTGGTGTTCCAGGTCTGGTGTGCCAGGGTGAGCTAGTTTTGTTCTTCCAGGTCTGGTGTGCCACTGTGTGCTAGTTTTGGTGTTCCAGGAATGGTGTGCCAGGGTGTGCTACTTTTGGTGTTCCAGGCCTTGTGTGCCAGTGTGTGCTAGTTTTGGTGTTCCAGGGCTGTTGTGCCAGTGTGTGCTAGTTTTGGTGTTCCAGTGATGGTATGCCATGGTGTGCTAGTTTTAGTGTTCCAGCGGTGGTGTGCCAGTGTGCTGGTTTTGGTGCTCCAGGGCTGGTGCGCCAGTGTGTACTAGTTTTGCTGTTCCAGGGCTGCTGTTCAAGTGTGTGCTAGTTTTGGTATTCCAAGTTGGTGTGCCAGTGTGTGCTGTTTGTGGTGTTCCAGTACTGGTGTGCCAGTGTGTACTAGTTTTGGTGTTCCAGTTCTGGTTTTTCAGTGCCTGCTAGTTTTGGTGTTCCAGGTCTGGTGTGCCAGGGCGAGCTAGTTTTGGTGTTCCAGGACGGTTGTGCCAGCCTGAGCTAGTTTTGGTGCTCCACGGCTTGTTTGCCAGTGTGTCCTAATTTTGGTGTTCCTGGGTTAATGCGCCAGTCTGTTTGATAGTTTTGGTGTTGCAGGGCTGGTATGCCAGTGAATGCATGTTTTGGTGTTCCAGGGCTGTAGTGCCAGTGTTTGCTAGTTTTGATGTTCCAGGGCTGTTATACCAGTGTGTGCTAGTTTTGGTGTTCCATCATTGGAGTGCCAGTGTGTGCTAGTTTTGGTGTTCCAGGGTTGATGCGCCAGTGTGTGTGATAGTTTTGGTGTTGCAGGGCATGTATGATAGTGTGTGCTTGTTTTGGTGTGGCTGGGTTGTAGTGCCAGTGTGTGCTAGTTTTGGTGTTCCAGTGCTTGTATGCCAGTGTGTGCTATGTTTTCGTGTTCCAGGATTGGAGTGCCAGTGTGTGCTAGTTTTGGTATTCCAGGGCTGGTGTGCCAGTGTGTGCTGGTTTTATGTTCCAGGATTGGTGTGCAAGTGTGCACTGGTTTTGGTGTTCCAGGACTGGTGTGCCAGTTTGTACTAGTTTTGGTATTCCATGGTTGGTGATTCGGTGTGTGCTAGTTTTGCTGTTCCAGGACTGGTGTGCGAGGATGTGCCAGTTTTGGTGTTCCAGGACTGTTGTACCAGTGTGTGCTAGTTTTGATGTTCCATCGCTGGTATGCCAGTCTGTGCTAGTTTTTGTGTGCCAGGGCTGGTGTGCCAGTTTGTGTTGGTTTGTTTTTCCAGGACTGGCGTGCCAGGGTGTTCTAGTTTAGGTTTTCCAGGGCTGGTATGCAAGTGTGTGCTAGTTTTGGTGTTCCATGGATGGTGTGCCTGTGTGTGCTAGTTTTGGTGTTCCAGGAATGGTGTGCCAGGGAGTGCTAGTTTTGGTATTCCAGGGCTGGTGTGCCAGTGTGTGCTAGTTTTTTTGTTTCAGGACTGGTGTGCCAGTGTGTGCTAGTTTTGGTATTCCAGGGTTGGTGTGCCAGGGTGTGCTGGTTTTGGTGTTCCAGGAATGGTGTGCCAGGGTGTGCTAGCTTTGGTGTTCCATGGTTGGTGTGCAGTGTGTGCTAGTTTTGGTGTTCCATGGCTGGTGTGCCACTGTGTACTAGTTTTGGTGTTCCAGTGCTGGTGTGCCAGTGCTTGCTAGTTTTGGTGTGCCGGGTCTGGTGTGCCAGGGTGAGCTAGTTTATGTGTTCCAGGACGGTTGTACCAGGCTGAGCTATATTTGGTGCTCCACGGCTTGTTTGCCAGTGCGTGCTAATTTTGGTGTTCCAGGGCCTGGGTGCCAGTCTGTGCTAGATTTCGTGTTCCAAGGATGGTGTGCCAGGGAGTGCTAGTTTTGGTATTCCAGGGCTGGTGTGCCAGTGTGTGTTCCATTTTTTTTGTTTCAGGACTGGTGTGCCAGTGCGTGCTAGTTTTGGTATTCCAGGGTTGGTGTGCCAGGGTGTGCTGGTTTTGGTGTTCCAGGACTGGTGTGCCAGTTTCGGCTAGTTTTGATATTCCATGGTTGGTGTGCCATTTTGTGCTGATTTTGGTGTTCCAGGGTTGGTGTGCCAGTGTGTGCTGGTTTGGTATTCCAGGGTTGGTGTGCCAGTGCATGCTAGTTTTGGTGTTCCAGGTCTGGTGTGCCAGGGTGAGCTAGTTTTGTTGTTCCAGGGCTGGTGTGCCAATGTGTGCTAGTTTTGGTGTTCCAGGGATGGTGTGCCAGTGTGTGCTTGTTTTGGTGTTCTAGGGCTGGTGTGCCAGTGTGTGCTAGTTTTGGTATTCCAGGTTGGTGTGCCAATGTGTGCTGTTTTTGGTGTTCCAGCGCTTGTGTGCCAGTGTGTACTAGTTTTGGTGTTCCAGTTCTGGTTTTTCAGTGCCTGCTAGTTTTGGTGTTCCAGGTCTGGTGTGCCAGGGTGAGCTTGTTTTGGTGTTCCAGGACGGTTGTGCCAGCCTGAGCTAGTTTTGGTGCTCCACGGCTTGTTTGCCAGTGTGTCCTAATTTTGGTGTTCCTGGGTTGATGCGCCAGTCTGTTTGATATTTTTGGTGTTGCTGGGCTGGTGTGCCAGTGAATGCATGTTTTGGTGTTCCAGGGCTTTAGTGCCAGTGTTTGCTAGTTTTGATGTTCCAGGGCTGTTATACCAGTGTGTGCTAGTTTTGGTGTTCCATCATTGGAGTGCCAGTGTGTGCTAGTTCTGGTGTTCCAGCGTTGATGCGCCAGTGTGTGTGATAGTTTTGGTATTGCAGGGCTTGTATGATAGTGTGTGCTAGTTTTGGTGTGGCAGGGTCGTAGTGCCAGTGTGTGCTAGTTTTGGTGTTCCAGCGCTTGTATGCCAGTATGTGCTATGTTTTCGTGTTCCAGGGTTGGAGTGCCAGTGTGTGCTAGTTTTGGTATTCCAGGCCTGGTGTGCCAGTGTGTGCTGGTTTTGGTTTTCCAGGATTGGTGTGCAAATGTGCGCTGGTTTTGGTGTTCCAGGACTGGTGTGCCAGTTTGTGCTAGTTTTGGTGTTCCAGGGTTGGTGTTTCAGAGTGTGCTATTTTTGGTGTTCCAGGACTGGTGTGCGAGGGTGTGCTAGTTTTGGTATTCCAGGGCTGATGTGCCAGTGTGTGCTGGTTTTATGTTCCAGGATTGGTGTGCAAGTGTGCACTGGTTTTGGTGTTCCAGGACTGGTGTGCGAGGGTGTGCTAGTTTTGGTGTTCCAGGACTGTTGTACCAGCGTGTGCTAGTTTTGATGCTCCATCGCTGGTATGCCAGTCTGTGCTAGTTTTTGTGTGCCAGGGCTGGTGTGCCAGTTTGTGTTGGTTTGTTTTTCCAGGACTGGCGTGCCAGGGTGTTCTAGTTTTGGTGTTCCATGTATGGTGTACCTGTGTGTGCTAGTTTTGTTGTTCCTGGAATGGTGTGCCAGTGCATGCTAGTTTTGGTGTTCTGGGTCTGGTGTGCAAGGGTGAGCTAGTTTTGGTGTTCCAGGACGGTTGTACCAGGCTGAGCTAGATTTGGTGCTCCACGGCTTGTTTGCCAGTGCATGCTAGTTTTGGTGTTCCAGGGCTGGTGTGCCGGTGTGTGCTAGTTTTGTTGTTCCAGGACTGGTGTGCCAGTGTGTACTAGTGTTGGTGCTCCAGGGCTGTTATGCCAGTGTGTCCTAGTTTTGGTATTCCAGGGTTGGTGTGCCAGTGTGTGCTGGTTTGGTGTTCCAGGACTGGTGTGCCAGTGTATAGTAGTTTTGCTGTTCCAGGGCTGGTGTGCCGTTTTCTGCTAGTTTTGATATTCCAGGTTTGGTGTGCCAGTTTGTGCTGATTTTGGTGTTCCAGGGTTGGTGTGCCAGTGTGTGCTAGTTTTGGTATTCCAGGGTTGGTGTGCCAGTGTGTGCTAGTTTTGGTGTTCCAGGGCTGGTGTGCCAGGGTGATCTAGTTTTGTTGTTCCAGGGCTGGTGTGCCACTGTGTGCTAGTTTTGGTGTTCCAGGAATCGTGTGCCAGGGTGTGCTGGTTTTGGTGTTCCAGCAATGGTGTGCCAGTGTGTACTAGTTCTGGTGGTCCAGTTCTGGTTTTTCAGTGCATGCTAGTTTTGGTGTTCCAGGTCTGGTGTGCCAGGGTGAGCTAGTTTTGGTGTTCCAGGACGGTTGTCCCAGCCTGAGCTAGTTTTGGTGCTCCATGGCTTGTTTGCCAGTGTGTCCTAATTTTGGTGTTCCTGGGTTGATGCGCCAGTCTGTTTGATAGTTTTGGTGTTGCTGGGCTGGTGTGCCAGTGAATGCATGTTTTGGTGTTCCAGGGCTGTAGTGCCAGTGTTTGCTAGTTTTGATGTTCCACGGCTGTTATACCAGTGTGTGCTAGTTTTGGTGTTCCATCATTGGATTGCCAGTGTGTGCTAGTTTTGGTGTTCCAGGGTTGATGCGCCAGTGTGTGTGATAGTTTTGGTGTTGCAGGGCTTGTATGATAGTGTGTGCTAGTTTTGGTGTGGCTGGGTTGTAGTGCCAGTGTGTGCAAGTTTTGGTGTTCCAGCGCCTGTATGCCAGTGTGTGCTATGTTTTCGTGTTCCAGGGTTGGAGTGCCAGTGTGTGCTGGTTTTGGTATTCCAGGGCTGGTGTGCCAGTGTGTGCTGGTTTTGGTGTTCCAGGATTGGTGTGCAAGCGTGCGCTGATTTTGGTGTTCCAGGACTGGTGCACCAGTGTGTGCTAGTTTTGATGTTCCATCGCTGGTATGCCAGTCTGTGCTAGTTTTTGTGTGCCAGGGCTGGTGTGCCAGTTTGTGTTGGTTTGTTTTTCCAGGTCCGGCGTGCCAGGGTGTTCTAGTTTTGGTGTTCCATGGATGGTGTGCCTGTGTGTGCTAATTTTGGTGTTCCAGGAATGGTGTGCCAGGGTTTGCTAGCTTTGGTGTTCCATGGTTGGTGTGCAAGTGTGTGCTAGTTTTATTGTTCCAGGGCTGGTGTGCCATTGTGTACTAGTTTTGGTGTTCCAGTGCTGGTGTGCCAGTGCATGCTAGTTTTGGTGTTCTGGGTCTAGTGTGCCAGGGTGAACTAGTTTTGGTGTTCCAGGACGGTTGTACCAGGCTGAGCTAGATTTGGTGCTCCACGGCTTGTTTGCCAGTGCGTGCTAGTTTTGGTGTTCCAGGGCTGGTGTGCCAGTGTGTGCTAGATTTGGTGTTCCAGGGATGGTGTGCCAGGGAGTGCTAGTTTTGGTATTCCAGGGCTGGTGTGCCAGTGTGTGCTAGTTTTGTTGTTCCAGGACTGGTGTGTCAGTGTGTACTAGTGTTGGTGTTCCAGGGCTGGTTAGCCAGTGTGTGCTAGTTTTGGTATTCCAGGGTTGGTGTGCCAGTTTGTGCTGATTTTGGTGTTCCATGGTTGGTGTGCCAGTGTGTGCTAGTTTTGTTATTCCAGGGTTGGTGTGCCAGTGCATGCTAGTTTTGGTGTTCCAGCTCTGGTGTGCCAGGGTGAGATAGTTTTATTGTTCCAGGGCTGGTGTGCCTCTGTGTGCTAGTTTTGGTGTTCCAGGAATCGTGTGCCAGGGTGTGCTAGTTTTGGTGTTCCAGGGATGGTGTGCCAGTGTGTGCTGGTTTTGGTGTTCCAGGGTTGGTGTGCCAGTGTGTGCTGCTTTGGTATTCCAGGACTGGTGTGCCAGTGTATACTAGTTTTGGTGTTCCAGGGCTGTTGTGCCTGTTTCGGCTAGTTTTGATATTCCAGGTTTGGTGTGCCAGTTTTATGCTGATTTTGGTGTTCCAGGGTTGGTGTGCCAGTGTGTACTATTTTTGGTATTCCAGGGTTGTTGTGCCAGTGTGTGCTAGTTTTGGTGTTCCAGGAATCGTGTGCCAGGATGTGCTTATTTTGGTGTTCCAGCAATGGTGTGCCAGTGTGTACTAGTTTTGGTGTTCCAGTTCTGGTTTTTCAGTGCATGCTAGTTTTGGTGTTCCAGGTCTGGTGTGCCAGGGTGAGCTAGTTTTGGTGTTCCAGGACGGTTGTGCCAGCCTGAGCTAGTTTTGGTGCCCCATGGCTTGTTTGCCAGTGTGTCCTAATTTTGGTGTGCCTGGGTTGATGCGCCAGTCTGTTTGATAGTTTTGGTGTTCCAGGGCTGTAGTGCCAGTGTTTGCTAGTTTTGATGTTCCAGGGCTGTTATACCAGTGTGTGCTAGATTTGTTGTTCCATCATTGGATTGTCAGTGTGTGCTAGTTTTGGTGTTCCAGGGTTGATGCGCCAGTGTGTGTGATAGTTTTGGTGTTGCAGGGCTTGTATGATAGTGTGTGCTAGTTTTGATGTGGCTGGGTTGTAGTGCCAGTGTGTGCTAGTTTTGGTGTTCCAGCGCTTGTATGCCAGTGTGTGCTATGTTTTCGTGTTCCAGGGTTGGAGTGCCAGTGTGTGCTAGTTTTGGTGTTCCATGGCTGATGTGCCAGTGTGTGCTAGTTTTGGTATTCCAGGGCTGGTGTGCCAGTGTGCGCTGGTTTTGGTGTTCCAGGACTGGTGTGCCAGTTTGTGCTAGTTTTGGTTTTCCAGGGTTTGTGTTTCAGTGTGTGCTAGTTTTGGTGTTCCAGGTCTGGTGTGCGAGGGTGTACTAGTTTTGGTGTTGCAGGGTTGGTGTTTCAGTGTGTACTAGTTTTGGTATTCCAGGACTGTTGTACCAGTGTGTGCTAGTTTTGATGTTCCATCGCTGGTATGCCAGTCTTTGCTAGTTTTTGTGTGCCAGGGCTGGTGTGCCAGTTTGTGTTGGTTTGTTTTTCCAGGACTGGCATGCCAAGGTGTTCTAGTCTTGGTGTTCCAGGGCTGGTATGCAAGTGTGTGCTAGTTTTGGTGTTCCAGGTATGGTGTGCCTGTGTGTGCTAGTTTTGGTGTTCCAGGAATGGTGTGCCAGGGTGTGCTAGCTTTGGTGTTCCATGGTTGGTGTGCCAGTGTGTGCTAGTTTTGGTGTTCCAGGGCTGGTGTGCCAGTGTGTACTAGTTTTGGTGTTCCAGTGCTGGTGTGCCAGTGCATGCTAGTTTTGGTGTTCCGGGTCTGGTGTGCCAGGGTGAGCTTGTTTTGGTGTTCCAGGACGGTTGTACCTGGCTGAGCTAGATTTGGTGCTCCACGGCTTGTTTGCCAGTGTGTGCTAGTTTTGGTGTTCCAGGGCTGGTGTGCCAGTGTATGCTAGATTTGGTGTTCCAGGGATGGTGTGCCAGGGAGTGCTAGTTTTGGTATTCCAGGGCTGGTGTGCCAGTGTGTGCTAGTTTTGGTGTTCCAGGACTGGTGTGCCAGTGTGTACTAGTGTTGGTGTTCCAAGGCTGGTATGCCAGTGTGTGCTAGTTTTGCTATTCCAGGGTTGGTGTGCCAGGGTGTGCTGGTTTTGGTGTTCCAGGACTGGTGTGCCACTGTGTACTAGTTTTGGTGTTCCAGGGCTGGTGTGCCAGTTTCGGCTAGTTTTGATATTCCAGGGTTGGTGTGCCAGTGTGTGCTAGTTTTGGTATTCCAGGGTTGGTGTGACAGTGTGTGCTAGTTTTGGTGTTCCAGGGTTGGTGTGCCACTGTGTACTAGTTTTGGTGTTTCAGTGCTGGTGTGCCAGTGCATGCTAGTTTTGGTGTTCCAGGTCTGGTGTGCCAGGGTGTGCTAGTTTTGTTGTTCATGGGCTGGTGTGCCACTGTGTGCTAGTTTTGGTGTTCCAGGAATGGTGTGCCAGTGTGTGCTACTTTTGCTGTTCCAGGGCTGGTGTGTCAGTGTGTGCTAGTTTTGGTGTTCCAGGCAGGTGTGCCAGTGTTTGCAAGTTTTGGTTTTCCAGTGGTGGTGTGCCAGAGTGTGCTAGTTTTGGTGCTCCAGGGCTAGTGTGCCAGTGTGTACTAGTTTTGGTGTTCCAGGGCTGCTGTTCAAGTGTGTGCTAGTTTTGGTATTCCAGGTTGGTGTGCCAGGGTGAGCTAGTTTTGGTGTTCCAGGACGGTTGTGCCAGCCTGAGCTAGTTTTGGTGCCCCATGGCTTGTTTGCCAGTGTGTCCTAATTTTGATGTTCCTGGGTTGATGCGCCAATCTGTTTGATAGTTTTGGTGTTGCAAGCGTGGTGTGCCAGTGAATGCATGTTTTGGTGTTCCAGGGCTGTAGTGCCAGTGTTTGCTAGTTTTGATGTTCCAGGGCTGTTATACCAGTGTGTGCTAGTTTTGGTGTTCCAACATTGGAGTGCCAGTGTGTGCTAATTTTGGTATTCCAGGGCTGTTGTGCCAGTGTGTACTAGTTTTGGTGTTCCAGGGCTGCTGTTCAAGTGTGTGCTAGTTTCGGTATTCCAGGTTGGTGTGCCAGTGTGTGCTGGTTTTGGTGTTCCAGCACTGGTGTGCCAGTGTGTACTAGTTTTGGTGTTCCAGTTCAGGTTTTTCAGTGCATGCTAGTTTTGGTTTTCCAGGTCTGGTGTGCCAGGGTGAGCTAGTTTTGGTGATCCACGGCTTGTTTGCCAGTGTGTCCTAATTTTGGTGTTCCTGGGTTGATGTGCCAGTCTGTTTGATAGTTTTGGTGTTGCAGGGCTGGTGTGCCAGTGAATGCATGTTTTGGTGTTCCAGGGCTGTAGTGCCAGTGTTTGCTATTTTTGATGTTCCAGGGCTGTTATACCAGTGTGTGCTAGTTTTGGTGTTCCATCATTGGAGTGCCAGTGTGTGCTAGTTTTGGTGGTCCAGGGTTGATGCGCCAGTGTGTGTGATAGTTTTGGTGTTGCAGGGCTTGTATGATAGTGTGTGCTAGTTTTGGTGTGGCTGGGTTGTAGTGCCAGTGTGTGCTAGTTTTGGTGTTCCAGCGCTTGTATGCCAGTGTGTGCTACGTTTTCGTGTTCCAGGGTTGGCATGCCAGTGTGTGCTAGTTTTGGTATTCCAGGGCTGGTGTGCCAGTGTGTGCTGGTTTTGGTGTTCCAGGATTGGTGTGCAAGTGTGCGCTGGTTTTGGTGTTCCAGGACTGGTGTGCCAGTTTGTGCTAGTTTTGGTGTTCCAGGAATGGTGTACCAGTGTGTGCTAGTTTTGATGTTCTATCGCTGGTATGCCAGTGTGTACTAGTTTTGGTGTTCCAGGGCTGGTGTGCCAGTGTGTGCTGGTTTTGGTATTCCAGGGTTGGTGTACCAGTGTGTGCTGGTTTTGGTGTTCCAGGGCTGGTGTGCCAGTGTGTGCTAGATTTGGTGTTCCAGGGATGGTGTGCCAGGGAGTGCTATTTTTGGTATTCCAGTGCTGGTGTGCCAGTTTGTGCTAGTTTTGGTGTTCCAGGGCTGGTGTGCCAGTGTGTACTAGTGTTGGTGTTCCAAGGCTGGTATGCCAGTGTGTGCTAGTTTTGGTATTCCAGGGTTGGTGTGCCAGGGTGTGCTGGTTTTGGTGTTCCAGGACTGGTTTGCCACTGTGTACTAGTTTTGGTGTTCCAGGGCTGGTGTGCCAGTTTCGGCTAGTTTTGATATTCCAGGGTTGGTGTGCCAGTGTGTGCTAGTTTTGGTATTCCAGGGTTGGTGTGCCAGTGTGTGCTAGTTTTGGTGTTCCAGGGTTGGTGTGCCAGTGTGTACTAGTTTTGGTGTTTCAGTGCTGGTGTGCCAGTGCATGCTAGTTTTGGTGTTCCAGCGGTGGTGTGCCAGAGTGTGCTAGTTTTGGTGCTCCAGGGCTTGTGTGCCAGTGTGTACTAGTTTTGGTGTTCCAGGGCTGCTGTTCAAGTGTGTGCTAGTTTTGCTATTCCAGGTTGGTGTGCCAGAGTGAGCTAGTTTTGGTGTTCCAGGACGGTTGTGCCAGCCTGAGCTAGTTTTGGTGCCCCATGGCTTGTTTGCCAGTGTGTCCTAATTTTGGTGTTCCTGGGTTGATGCGCCAGTCTGTTTGATAGTTTTGGTGTTGCAGGGCTGGTGTGCCAGTGAATGCATGTTTTGGTGTTCCAGGGCTGTTATACCAGTGTGTGCTAGTTTTGGTGTTCCAACATTGGAGTGCCAGTGTGTGCTAATTTTGGTATTCCAGGGCTGTTGTGCCAGTGTGTACTAGTTTTGGTTTTCCAGGGCTGCTGTTCAAGTGTGTTTTAGTTTCGGTTTTCCAAGTTGGTGTGCCAGTGTGTGCTGGTTTTGGTGTTCCAGCACTGGTGTGCCAGTGTGTACTAGTTTTGGTGTTCCAGTTCTGGTTTTTCAGTGCATGCTAGTTTTGGTGTTCCAGATCTGGTGTGCCAGGGTGAGATAGTTTTGGTGTTCCAGGGCTGGTGTGCCAGTGTGTGCTAGTTTTGGAGTTCCAAGACTGGTATGCCAGTGTGTGCTAGTTTTGGTGTTCCAGGACTGGTGTACCAGTGTATGCTAGTTTTGGAGTTCCAAGACTGGTATGCCAGTGTGTGCTAGTTTTGGTGTTCCAGGACTGGTGTACCAGTGTATGCTAGTTTTGGTGTTCCAGGGCTGGTGTGTCATTGTGTGCTAGTTTTGGTGTTCCAGGATTGGTGTGCCTTTGTGTGCTTGTTTGGTATTCCAGGGCTGGTGTGCCAGTGTGTGCTAGTTTTGGTATTCCAGGTTGGTGTGCCAGAGTGAGCTAGTTTTGGTGTTCCAGGACGGTTGTGCCAGCCTGAGCTAGTTTTGGTGCCCCATGGCTTGTTTGCCAGTGTGTCCTAATTTTGGTGTTCCTGGGTTGATGCGCCAGTCTGTTTGATAGTTTTGGTGTTGCAGGGCTGGTGTGCCAGTGAATGCATGTTTTGGTGTTCCAGGGCTGTAGTGCCAGTGTTTGCTAGTTTTGATGTTCCAGGGCTGTTATACCAGTGTGTGCTAGTTTTGGTGTTCCAACATTGGAGTGCCAGTGTGTGCTAATTTTGGTATTCCAGGGCTGTTGTGCCAGTGTGTACTAGTTTTGGTGTTCCAGGGCTGCTGTTCAAGTGTGTTTTAGTTTCGGTTTTCCAAGTTGGTGTGCCAGTGTGTGCTGGTTTTGGTGTTCCAGCACTGGTGTGCCAGTGTGTACTAGTTTTGGTGTTCCAGTTCTGGTTTTTCAGTGCATGCTAGTTTTGGTGTTCCAGATCTGGTGTGCCAGAGTGAGCTAGTTTTGGTGTTCCAGGGCTGGTGTGCCAGTGTGTGCTAGTTTTGGAGTTCCAAGACTGGTATGCCAGTGTGTGCTAGTTTTGGTGTTCCAGGACTGGTGTACCAGTGTATGCTAGTTTTGGAGTTCCAAGACTGGTATGCCAGTGTGTGCTAGTTTTGGTGTTCCAGGACTGGTGTACCAGTGTATGCTAGTTTTGGTGTTCCAGGGCTGGTGTGTCATTGTGTGCTAGTTTTGGTGTTCCAGGATTGGTGTGCCTCTGTGTGCTTGTTTGGTATTCCAGGGCTGGTGTGCCAGTGTGTGCTAGTTTTGGTATTCCAGGGTTGGTGTGCCAGTGTGTGCTAGTTTTGGTGTTCCAGGGTTGGTGTGCCAGTGTGTACTAGTTTTGGTGTTTCAGTGCTGGTGTGCCAGTGCATGCTAGTTTTGGTGTTCCAGCGGTGGTGTGCCAGAGTGTGCTAGTTTTGGTGCTCCAGGGCTTGTGTGCCAGTGTGTACTAGTTTTGGTGTTCCAGGGCTGCTGTTCAAGTGTGTGCTAGTTTTGGTATTCCAGGTTGGTGTGCCAGAGTGAGCTAGTTTTGGTGTTCCAGGACGGTTGTGCCAGCCTGAGCTAGTTTTGGTGCCCCATGGCTTGTTTGCCAGTGTGTCCTAATTTTGGTGTTCCTGGGTTGATGCGCCAGTCTGTTTGATAGTTTTGGTGTTGCAGGGCTGGTGTGCCAGTGAATGCATGTTTTGGTGTTCCAGGGCTGTAGTGCCAGTGTTTGCTAGTTTTGATGTTCCAGGGCTGTTATACCAGTGTGTGCTAGTTTTGGTGTTCCAACATTGGAGTGCCAGTGTGTGCTAATTTTGGTATTCCAGGGCTGTTGTGCCAGTGTGTACTAGTTTTGGTGTTCCAGGGCTGCTGTTCAAGTGTGTTTTAGTTTCGGTTTTCCAAGTTGGTGTGCCAGTGTGTGCTGGTTTTGGTGTTCCAGCACTGGTATGCCAGTGTGTGCTAGTTTTGGTGTTCCAGGACTGGTGTACCAGTGTATGCTAGTTTTGGAGTTCCAAGACTGGTATGCCAGTGTGTGCTAGTTTTGGTGTTCCAGGACTGGTGTACCAGTGTATGCTAGTTTTGGTGTTCCAGGGCTGGTGTGTCATTGTGTGCTAGTTTTGGTGTTCCAGGATTGGTGTGCCTTTGTGTGCTTGTTTGGTATTCCAGGGCTGGTGTGCCAGTGTGTGCTAGTTTTGGTGTTCCAGGATTGGTGTGCCAGTTTGTGTTAGTTTGGTATTCCAGGGCTGGTGTGCCTGTGTGTGACAGTTTTGGTGCTCCAGGGCTTGTGTGCCAGTCTGTGCTAGTTTTGGTGTTCCAGGGCTTGTGTGCCAATCTGTGCTAGTTTTGGTGTTCCAGGATTGGTGTGCCAGTTTGTGCTAGTTTGGTATTCCAGGGCTGGTGTGGCAGTGTGTGCTAGTTTTGGTGTTCCACTACTGATGTGCCAGGGTGTGATAGTTTTGTTGCTCCAGGGCTGGTGTGCCAGTGTGTGCTAGTTTTGGTGTTTGAGGACTGGTTTGGCAGTGTGTGCTAGTTTTGGTGTTCCAGGACTGGTGTGCCTGTGTGTGCTAGTTTTGGTGTTCGAGGACTAGTTTGGCAGTATGTGCTAGTTTTGGTGTTCCAGGGCAGGTGTGCCAGTGTGTGCTAGTTTTGGTGTTCTAGGGATGGTGTGCCAGTGGGTGCTAGTTTTGTTGTTCAAGGACTGGTTTGGCAGTGTGTGCTAGTTTTAGTGTTCCAGGACTGGTGTGCCTGTGTGTGCTAGTTTTGGTGTTCCACTACTGGTGTGCCAGGGTGTGATAGTTTTGTTGCTCCAGGGCTGGTGTGCCAGTGTGTGCTAGTTTTGGTGTTTGAGGACTGGTTTGGCAGTGTGTGCCAGTTTTTGTGTTCCACTACTTGTGTGCCAGGGTGTGCTAGTTTTGTTGCTGCAGGGCGCATATGCCATTGTGTGCTATTTTCGGTGTTCCAGGGCTGGTTTGCCAGTGTGTGCTAGTTTTGGTGTTCCAGGGCTGGTGTGCCAGTGTGTGCTAGTTTTGGTGTTCCAGAGCTGGTGTGCCAGTGTGTGCTAGTTTTGGTGTTCCAGGACGGTTGTGCCAGCCTGAGCTAGTTTTGGTGTTCCACGGCTTGTTGCCAGTGTGTCCTAATTTTGCTGTTCCTGGGTTGATGCTCCAGTCTGTTCGATAGTTTTGGTGTTGCAGGGCTTGTGTGGCAGTGAATGCATGTTTTGGTGTTCCAGGGCTGTAGTGCCAGTGTTTGCTAGTTTTGATGTTCCAGGGCTGTTATACCAGTGTGTGCTAGTTTTGGTGTTCCAACATTGGAGTGCCAGTGTGTGCTAATTTTGGTATTCCAGGGCTGTTGTGCCAGTGTGTACTAGTTTTGGTGTTCCAGGGCTGCTGTTCAAGTGTGTTTTAGTTTCGGTTTTCCAAGTTGGTGTGCCAGTGTGTGCTGGTTTTGGTGTTCCAGCACTGGTATGCCAGTGTGTGCTAGTTTTGGTGTTCCAGGACTGGTGTACCAGTGTATGCTAGTTTTGGAGTTCCAAGACTGGTATGCCAGTGTGTGCTAGTTTTGGTGTTCCAGGACTGGTGTACCAGTGTATGCTAGTTTTGGTGTTCCAGGGCTGGTGTGTCATTGTGTGCTAGTTTTGGTGTTCCAGGATTGGTGTGCCTTTGTGTGCTTGTTTGGTATTCCAGGGCTGGTGTGCCAGTGTGTGCTAGTTTTGGTGTTCCAGGATTGGTGTGCCAGTTTGTGTTAGTTTGGTATTCCAGGGCTGGTGTGCCTGTGTGTGACAGTTTTGGTGCTCCAGGGCTTGTGTGCCAGTCTGTGCTAGTTTTGGTGTTCCAGGGCTTGTGTGCCAATCTGTGCTAGTTTTGGTGTTCCAGGATTGGTGTGCCAGTTTGTGCTAGTTTGGTATTCCAGGGCTGGTGTGGCAGTGTGTGCTAGTTTTGGTGTTCCACTACTGATGTGCCAGGGTGTGATAGTTTTGTTGCTCCAGGGCTGGTGTGCCAGTGTGTGCTAGTTTTGGTGTTTGAGGACTGGTTTGGCAGTGTGTGCTAGTTTTGGTGTTCCAGGACTGGTGTGCCTGTGTGTGCTAGTTTTGGTGTTCGAGGACTAGTTTGGCAGTATGTGCTAGTTTTGGTGTTCCAGGGCAGGTGTGCCAGTGTGTGCTAGTTTTGGTGTTCTAGGGATGGTGTGCCAGTGGGTGCTAGTTTTGTTGTTCAAGGACTGGTTTGGCAGTGTGTGCTAGTTTTAGTGTTCCAGGACTGGTGTGCCTGTGTGTGCTAGTTTTGGTGTTCCACTACTGGTGTGCCAGGGTGTGATAGTTTTGTTGCTCCAGGGCTGGTGTGCCAGTGTGTGCTAGTTTTGGTGTTTGAGGACTGGTTTGGCAGTGTGTGCCAGTTTTTGTGTTCCACTACTTGTGTGCCAGGGTGTGCTAGTTTTGTTGCTGCAGGGCGCATATGCCATTGTGTGCTATTTTCGGTGTTCCAGGGCTGGTTTGCCAGTGTGTGCTAGTTTTGGTGTTCCAGGGCTGGTGTGCCAGTGTGTGCTAGTTTTGGTGTTCCAGAGCTGGTGTGCCAGTGTGTGCTAGTTTTGGTGTTCCAGGACGGTTGTGCCAGCCTGAGCTAGTTTTGGTGTTCCACGGCTTGTTGCCAGTGTGTCCTAATTTTGCTGTTCCTGGGTTGATGCTCCAGTCTGTTCGATAGTTTTGGTGTTGCAGGGCTTGTGTGGCAGTGAATGCATGTTTTGGTGTTCCAGGGCTGTAGTGCCAGTGTTTGCTAGTTTTGATGTTCCAGGGCTGTTATACCAGTGTGTGCTAGTTTTGGTGTTCCAACATTGGAGTGCCAGTGTGTGCTAATTTTGGTATTCCAGGGCTGTTGTGCCAGTGTGTACTAGTTTTGGTGTTCCAGGGCTGCTGTTCAAGTGTGTGCTAGTTTCGGTATTCCAGGTTGGTGTGCCAGTGTGTGCTGGTTTTGGTGTTCCAGCACTGGTGTGCCAGTGTGTACTAGTTTTGGTGTTCCAGTTCAGGTTTTTCAGTGCATGCTAGTTTTGGTTTTCCAGGGCTGGTGTGCCAGGGTGAGCTAGTTTTGGTGATCCACGGCTTGTTTGCCAGTGTGTCCTAATTTTGGTGTTCCTGGGTTGATGTGCCAGTCTGTTTGATAGTTTTGGTGTTGCAGGGCTGGTGTGCCAGTGAATGCATGTTTTGGTGTTCCAGGGCTGTAGTGCCAGTGTTTGCTAGTTTTGATGTTCCAGGGCTGTTATACCAGTGTGTGCTAGTTTTGGTGTTCCAACATTGGAGTGCCAGTGTGTGCTAATTTTGGTATTCCAGGGCTGTTGTGCCAGTGTGTACTAGTTTTGGTGTTCCAGGGCTGCTGTTCAAGTGTGTGCTAGTTTCGGTATTCCAGGTTGGTGTGCCAGTGTGTGCTGGTTTTGGTGTTCCAGCACTGGTGTGCCAGTTTGTACTAGTTTTGGTGTTCCAGTTCTGGTTTTTCAGTGCATGCTAGTTTTGGTGTTCCAGGTCTGGTGTGCCAGGGTGAGCTAGTTTTGGTGTTCCAGGGCTGGTGTGCCAGTGTGTGCTAGTTTTGGAGTTCCAAGACTGGTATGCCAGTGTGTGCTAGTTTTGGTGTTCCAGGACTGGTGTACCAGTGTATGCTAGTTTTGGAGTTCCAAGACTGGTATGCCAGTGTGTGCTAGTTTTGGTGTTCCAGGACTGGTGTACCAGTGTGTGCTAGTTTTGGTGTTCCAGGGCTGGTGTGTCATTGTGTGCTAGTTTTGGTGTTCCAGGATTGGTGTGCCTTTGTGTGCTTGTTTGGTATTCCAGGGCTGGTGTGCCAGTGTGTGCTAGTTTTGGTGTTCCAGGATTGGTGTGCCAGTTTGTGTTAGTTTGGTATTCCAGGGCTGGTGTTCCTGTGTGTGACAGTTTTGGTGCTCCAGGGCTTGTGTGCCAGTCTGTGCTAGTTTTGGTGTTCCAGGGCTTGTGTGCCAATCTGTGCTAGTTTTGGTGTTCCAGGATTGGTGTGCCAGTTTGTGCTAGTTTGGTATTCCAGGGCTGGTGTGGCAGTGTGTGCTAGTTTTGGTGTTCCACTACTGATGTGCCAGGGTGTGATAGTTTTGTTGCTCCAGGGCTGGTGTGCCAGTGTGTGCTAGTTTTGGTGTTTGAGGACTGGTTTGGCAGTGTGTGCTAGTTTTGGTGTTCCAGGACTGGTGTGCCTGTGTGTGCTAGTTTTGGTGTTCGAGGACTAGTTTGGCAGTATGTGCTAGTTTTGGTGTTCCAGGGCAGGTGTGCCAGTGTGTGCTAGTTTTGGTGTTCTAGGGATGGTGTGCCAGTGGGTGCTAGTTTTGTTGTTCAAGGACTGGTTTGGCAGTGTGTGCTAGTTTTAGTGTTCCAGGACTGGTGTGCCTGTGTGTGCTAGTTTTGGTGTTCCACTACTGGTGTGCCAGGGTGTGATAGTTTTGTTGCTCCAGGGCTGGTGTGCCAGTGTGTGCTAGTTTTGGTGTTCGAGGACTGGTTTGGCAGTGTGTGCTAGTTTTGGTGTTCCAGGACTGGTGTGCCTGTGTGTGCTAGTTTTGGTGTTCGAGGACTAGTTTGGCAGTATGTGCTAGTTTTGGTGTTCCAGGGCAGGTGTGCCAGTGTGTGCTAGTTTTGGTGTTCTAGGGATGGTGTGCCAGTGGGTGCTAGTTTTGTTGTTCAAGGACTGGTTTGGCAGTGTGTGCTAGTTTTAGTGTTCCAGGACTGGTGTGCCTGTGTGTGCTAGTTTTGGTGTTCCACTACTGGTGTGCCAGGGTGTGATAGTTTTGTTGCTCCAGGCTGGTGTGCCAGTGTGTGCTAGTTTTGGTGTTTGAGGACTGGTTTGGCAGTGTGTGCCAGTTTTTGTGTTCCACTACTTGTGTGCCAGGGTGTGCTAGTTTTGTTGCTGCAGGGCTCATATGCCATTGTGTGCTAGTTTTGGTGTTCCAGGGCTGGTTTGCCAGTGTGTGCTAGTTTTGGTGTTCCAGAGCTGGTGTGCCAGTGTGTGCTGGTTTTGGTGTTTCACAACTGGTTTGCCAGTCTGTGCTAGAATTGGTGTTCCAGGACTGGTGTGCCAGTGTGTGCTAGTTTTTGTTGTTCCAGGGCTCATATGCCAGTGTGTGGTAGTTTTGGTATTTCAGTGCTGGTGTGCCAGTGTGTGCTAGTTTTTGTGTTCCAGGATTGGTGTGCCCGTTTGTGCTAGTTTTGGTGTTCCAGGGCTCATATGCCAGGCTGTGCTAGTTTTGGTGTTCCAGGGCTGGTGTGCCAGTGTGTGCTAGTTTTGGTGTTCCAGGGTTGGCATGCCAGTGTGTGCTAGTTTTGGTATTCCAGGGCTGGTGTGCCAGTGTGTGCTGGTTTTGGTGTTCCAGGATTGGTGTGCAAGTGTGCGCTGGTTTTGGTGTTCCAGGACTGGTGTGCCAGTTTGTGCTAGTTTTGGTGTTCCAGGGTTGGTGTTTCAGTGTGTGCTAGTTTTGCTGTTCCAGGACTGGTGTGCAAGGGTGTGCTAGTTTAGGTGTTCCAGGAATGGTGTACCAGTGTGTGCTAGTTTTGATGTTCTATCGCTGGTATGCCAGTGTGTACTAGTTTTGGTGTTCCAGGGCTGGTGTGCCAGTGTGTGCTGGTTTTGGTATTCCAGGGTTGGTGTACCAGTGTGTGCTGGTTTTGGTGTTCCAGGGCTGGTGTGCCAGTGTGTGCTAGATTTGGTGTTCCAGGGATGGTGTGCCAGGGAGTGCTATTTTTGGTATTCCAGGGCTGGTGTGCCAGTTTGTGCTAGTTTTGGTGTTCCAGGGCTGGTGTGCCAGTGTGTACTAGTGTTGGTGTTCCAAGGCTGGTATGCCAGTGTGTGCTAGTTTTGGTATTCCAGGGTTGGTGTGCCAGGGTGTGCTGGTTTTGGTGTTCCAGGACTGGTTTGCCACTGTGTACTAGTTTTGGTGTTCCAGGGCTGGTGTGCCAGTTTCGGCTAGTTTTGATATTCCAGGGTTGGTGTGCCAGTGTGTGCTAGTTTTGGTATTCCAGGGTTGGTGTGCCAGTGTGTGCTAGTTTTGGTGTTCCAGGGTTGGTGTGCCAGTGTGTACTAGTTTTGGTGTTTCAGTGCTGGTGTGCCAGTGCATGCTAGTTTTGGTGTTCCAGGTCTGGTGTGCCAGGGTGAGATAGTTTTGTTGTTCATGGGCTGGTGTGCCACTGTGTGCTAGTTTTGGTGTTCCAGGAATGGTGTGCCAGGGTGTGCTACTTTTGGTGTTCCAGGGCTGGTGTGTCAGTGTGTGCTAGTTTTGGTGTTCCAGGACTGGTGTGCCAGTGTTTGCTAGTTTTGGTTTTCCAGTGATGGTATGCCAGGGTGTGCTAGTTTTAGTGTTCCAGCGGTGGTGTGCCAGAGTGTGCTAGTTTTGGTGCTCCAGGGCTTGTGTGCCAGTGTGTACTAGTTTTGGTGTTCCAGGGCTGCTGTTCAAGTGTGTGCTAGTTTTGGTATTCCAGGTTGGTGTGCCAGAGTGAGCTAGTTTTGGTGTTCCAGGACGGTTGTGCCAGCCTGAGCTAGTTTTGGTGCCCCATGGCTTGTTTGCCAGTGTGTCCTAATTTTGGTGTTCCTGGGTTGATGCGCCAGTCTGTTTGATAGTTTTGGTGTTGCAGGGCTGGTGTGCCAGTGTTTGCTAGTTTTGATGTTCCAGGGCTGTTATACCAGTGTGTGCTAGTTTTGGTGTTCCAACATTGGAGTGCCAGTGTGTGCTAATTTTGGTATTCCAGGGCTGTTGTGCCAGTGTGTACTAGTTTTGGTGTTCCAGGGCTGCTGTTCAAGTGTGTTTTAGTTTCGGTTTTCCAAGTTGGTGTGCCAGTGTGTGCTGGTTTTGGTGTTCCAGCACTGGTGTGCCAGTGTGTACTAGTTTTGGTGTTCCAGTTCTGGTTTTTCAGTGCATGCTAGTTTTGGTGTTCCAGATCTGGTGTGCCAGGGTGAGCTAGTTTTGGTGTTCCAGGGCTGGTGTGCCAGTGTGTGCTAGTTTTGGAGTTCCAAGACTGGTATGCAGTGTGTGCTAGTTTTGGTGTTCCAGGACTGGTGTACCAGTGTATGCTAGTTTTGGAGTTCCAAGACTGGTATGCCAGTGTGTGCTAGTTTTGGTGTTCCAGGACTGGTGTACCAGTGTATGCTAGTTTTGGTGTTCCAGGGCTGGTGTGTCATTGTGTGCTAGTTTTGGTGTTCCAGGATTGGTGTGCCTTTGTGTGCTTGTTTGGTATTCCAGGGCTGGTGTGCCAGTGTGTGCTAGTTTTGGTGTTCCAGGATTGGTGTGCCAGTTTGTGTTAGTTTGGTATTCCAGGGCTGGTGTGCCTGTGTGTGACAGTTTTGGTGCTCCAGGGCTTGTGTGCCAGTCTGTGCTAGTTTTGGTGTTCCAGGGCTTGTGTGCCAATCTGTGCTAGTTTTGGTGTTCCAGGATTGGTGTGCCAGTTTGTGCTAGTTTGGTATTCCAGGGCTGGTGTGGCAGTGTGTGCTAGTTTTGGTGTTCCACTACTGATGTGCCAGGGTGTGATAGTTTTGTTGCTCCAGGGCTGGTGTGCCAGTGTGTGCTAGTTTTGGTGTTTGAGGACTGGTTTGGCAGTGTGTGCTAGTTTTGGTGTTCCAGGACTGGTGTGCCTGTGTGTGCTAGTTTTGGTGTTCGAGGACTAGTTTGGCAGTATGTGCTAGTTTTGGTGTTCCAGGGCAGGTGTGCCAGTGTGTGCTAGTTTTGGTGTTCTAGGGATGGTGTGCCAGTGGGTGCTAGTTTTGTTGTTCAAGGACTGGTTTGGCAGTGTGTGCTAGTTTTAGTGTTCCAGGACTGGTGTGCCTGTGTGTGCTAGTTTTGGTGTTCCACTACTGGTGTGCCAGGGTGTGATAGTTTTGTTGCTCCAGGGCTGGTGTGCCAGTGTGTGCTAGTTTTGGTGTTTGAGGACTGGTTTGGCAGTGTGTGCCAGTTTTTGTGTTCCACTACTTGTGTGCCAGGGTGTGCTAGTTTTGTTGCTGCAGGGCTCATATGCCATTGTGTGCTAGTTTCGGTGTTCCAGGGCTGGTTTGCCAGTGTGTGCTAGTTTTGGTGTTCCAGGGCTGGTGTGCCAGTGTGTGCTAGTTTTGGTGTTCCAGAGCTGGTGTGCCAGTGTGTGCTAGTTTTGGTGTTCCAGGACGGTTGTGCCAGCCTGAGCTAGTTTTGGTGTTCCACGGCTTGTTGCCAGTGTGTCCTAATTTTGCTGTTCCTGGGTTGATGCTCCAGTCTGTTCGATAGTTTTGGTGTTGCAGGGCTTGTGTGGCAGTGAATGCATGTTTTGGTGTTCCAGGGCTGTAGTGCCAGTGTTTGCTAGTTTTGATGTTCCAGGGCTGTTATACCAGTGTGTGCTAGTTTTGGTGTTCCAACATTGGAGTGCCAGTGTGTGCTAATTTTGGTATTCCAGGGCTGTTGTGCCAGTGTGTACTAGTTTTGGTGTTCCAGGGCTGCTGTTCAAGTGTGTGCTAGTTTCGGTATTCCAGGTTGGTGTGCCAGTGTGTGCTGGTTTTGGTGTTCCAGCACTGGTGTGCCAGTGTGTACTAGTTTTGGTGTTCCAGTTCTGGTTTTTCAGTGCATGCTAGTTTTGGTGTTCCATGTCTGGTGTGCCAGGGTGAGCTAGTTTTGGTGTTCCAGGGCTGGTGTGCCAGTGTGTGCTAGTTTTGGAGTTCCAAGACTGGTATGCCAGTGTGTGCTAGTTTTGGTGTTCCAGGACTGGTGTACCAGTGTATGCTAGTTTTGGAGTTCCAAGACTGGTATGCCAGTGTGTGCTAGTTTTGGTGTTCCAGGACTGGTGTACCAGTGTGTGCTAGTTTTGGTGTTCCAGGGCTGGTGTGTCATTGTGTGCTAGTTTTGGTGTTCCAGGATTGGTGTGCCTTTGTGTGCTTGTTTGGTATTCCAGGGCTGGTGTGCCAGTGTGTGCTAGTTTTGGTGTTCCAGGATTGGTGTGCCAGTTTGTGTTAGTTTGGTATTCCAGGGCTGGTGTTCCTGAGTGACAGTTTTGGTGCTCCAGGGCTTGTGTGCCAGTCTGTGCTAGTTTTGGTGTTCCAGGGCTTGTGTGCCAATCTGTGCTAGTTTTGGTGTTCCAGGATTGGTGTGCCAGTTTGTGCTAGTTTGGTATTCCAGGGCTGGTGTGGCAGTGTGTGCTAGTTTTGGTGTTCCACTACTGATGTGCCAGGGTGTGATAGTTTTGTTGCTCCAGGGCTGGTGTGCCAGTGTGTGCTAGTTTTGGTGTTGGAGGACTGGTTTGGCAGTGTGTGCTAGTTTTGGTGTTCCAGGACTGGTGTGCCTGTGTGTGCTAGTTTTGGTGTTCGAGGACTAGTTTGGCAGTATGTGCTAGTTTTGGTGTTCCAGGGCAGGTGTGCCAGTGTGTGCTAGTTTTGGTGTTCTAGGGATGGTGTGCCAGTGGGTGCTAGTTTTGTTGTTCAAGGACTGGTTTGGCAGTGTGTGCTAGTTTTAGTGTTCCAGGACTGGTGTGCCTGTGTGTGCTAGTTTTGGTGTTCCACTACTGGTGTGCCAGGGTGTGATAGTTTTGTTGCTCCAGGGCTGGTGTGCCAGTGTGTGCTAGTTTTGGTGCTCGAGGACTGGTTTGGCAGTGTGTGCTAGTTTTGGTGTTCCAGGACTGGTGTGCCTGTGTGTGCTAGTTTTGGTGTTCGAGGACTAGTTTGGCAGTATGTGCTAGTTTTGGTGTTCCAGGGCAGGTGTGCCAGTGTGTGCTAGTTTTGGTGTTCTAGGGATGGTGTGCCAGTGGGTGCTAGTTTTGTTGTTCAAGGACTGGTTTGGCAGTGTGTGCTAGTTTTAGTGTTCCAGGACTGGTGTGCCTGTGTGTGCTAGTTTTGGTGTTCCACTACTGGTGTGCCAGGGTGTGATAGTTTTGTTGCTCCAGGCTGGTGTGCCAGTGTGTGCTAGTTTTGGTGTTTGAGGACTGGTTTGGCAGTGTGTGCCAGTTTTTGTGTTCCACTACTTGTGTGCCAGGGTGTGCTAGTTTTGTTGCTGCAGGGCTCATATGCCATTGTGTGCTAGTTTTGGTGTTCCAGGGCTGGTTTGCCAGTGTGTGCTAGTTTTGGTGTTCCAGAGCTGGTGTGCCAGTGTGTGCTAGTTTTGGTGTTTCACAACTGGTTTGCCAGTCTGTGCTAGAATTGGTGTTCCAGGACTGGTGTGCCAGTGTGTGCTAGTTTTTGTTGTTCCAGGGCTCATATGCCAGTGTGTGGTAGTTTTGGTATTTCAGTGCTGGTGTGCCAGTGTTTGCTAGTTTTTGTGTTCCAGGATTGGTGTGCCCGTTTGTGCTAGTTTTGGTGTTCCAGGGCTCATATGCCAGGCTGTGCTAGTTTTGGTGTTCCAGGGCTGGTGTGCCAGTGTGTGCTAGTTTTGGTGTTCCAGGTTGGTGTGGCAGTGTGTGCTAGTTTTGGTGTTCCACTACTGGTATGCCAGTTTGTGCTTATTTTGGTGTTCCAGGACTGGTGTGCCAGGGTGTGATAGTTTTGCTGTTCCAGGGCTGCTAGGTCAGGGTGTGCTAGTTTTGGTGTTCCAGGGTTGGTGTACCAGTGTCTGCTAATTCTGGTGTTCCAAGACTGGTGTGTCAGTGAGTGCTAGTTTTGGTGTTCCAGCACTGGTGTGCCAGTGTGTGCTAGTTTTGGTGTTCCAGGACTGGTGTGCCAGTGTGTGCTAGTTTTGGTGTTCCAGAGTTGTTGTGCCAGTGTGTGCTAGTTTTGGTGTTCCAGGGGTGGTGTACCAGTGTATGCTAGTTTTGGTGTTCCAGGGCTGGTGTGCCAATCTATGCTAGTTTTGGTGTTCCAGGGCTGGTGTGCCATTGTGTGCTTGCTTGGTATTCCAGGGCTGGTGTGCCAGTGTGTGGTAGTTTTGGTGTTCCAGGATTGGTTTGCCAGTGTGTGCTAGTTTTGGTGTTCGAGGACTGGTGTGCCAGTGTGTGCTAGTTTTGGTGTTCCAGGGTTGTTGTGCCAGTGTGTGCTAGTTTTGGTGTTCCAGGGCTGGTGTGCCAATCTATGCTAGTTTTGGTGTTCCAGGGCTGGTGTGCCAATCTATGCTAGTTTTGGTGTTCCAGGGCTGGTGTGCCATTGTGTGCTTGCTTGGTATTCCAGGGCTGGTGTGCCAGTGTGTGGTAGTTTTGGTGTTCCAGGATTGGTGTGCCAGTGTGTGCTAGTTTTGGTGTTCCAGGGTTGTTGTGCCAGTGTGTGCTAGTTTTGGTGTTCCAGGGCTGGTGTGCCAATCTATGCTAGTTTTGGTGTTCCAGGGTCGGTGTGCCATTGTGTGCTTGCTTGGTATTCCAGGGCTGGTGTGCCAGTGTGTGCTAGTTTTGGTGTTCCACTATTGGTGTGCCAGGGTGTGATAGATTTGTTGCTCCAGGGCTGGTGTGCCAGTGTGTGCTAGTTTTGGTGTTCGAGGACTGGTTTAGCAGTGTGTGCTAGTTTTGGTGTTCGAGGACTGGTTTGGCAGTGTGTGCTAGTTTTGGTGTTCCAGGACTGGTGTGCCAGTGTGTGCTAGTTTTGGTGTTCCAGGACTGGTGTGCCAGTGTGTGCTAGTTTTGGTGTTCCAGGACTGGTGTGCCAGTGTGTGCTAGTTTTGGTGTTCCAGGACTGGTGTGCCTGTGTGTGCTAGTTTTGGTGTTCGAGGACTAGTTTGGCAGTGTGTGCTAGTTTTGGTGTTCCAGGTCTGGTGTGCCAGTGTGTGCTAGTTTTGTTGTTCGAGGACTAGTTTGGCAGTGTGTGCTAGTTTTTGTGTTCCAGGACTGGTGTGCCTGTGTGTGCTAGTTTTGATGTTTGAGGACTGGTTTGGCAGTGTGTGCCAGTTTTTGTGTTCCACTACTGGTGTGCCAGGGTGTGATAGTTTTGTTGCTCCAGGGCTCATATGCCAGTGTGTACTGGTTCTGGTGTTCCAGGGCTGCTATGCCAGTGTGTGCTAGTTTTGGTATTCCAGGGCTGTTGTGCCAGTGTCTGCTAGCTTTGGTGTTCCAGGGCTGGTGTGCCAGTGTGTGCTAGTTTTGGTGTTTCACGACTGGCTTGTCAGTGTGTGGTAGAATTGGTGTTCCAGGACTGGTGTGCCAGTGTGTGCTAGTTTTTGTTGTTCCAGGGCTCGTATGCCAGTGTGTGGTAGTTTTGGTATTTCAGTGCTGGTTTGCCAGTGTGTGCTAGTTTTTGTGTTCCAGGGCTGGTGTGCCAGTGTGTACTAGTTTTGGTGTTCCAGGGCTGGTATGCCAGTGTGTGCTAGTTTTGGTGTTCCAGGGTTGGTGTGCCAGGGTGTGCTAGTTTTGGTGTTCCAGGGCTGGTATGCCAGTGTGTACTAGTTTTGGTGTTCCAGGGTTGGTGTGCCAGTGTGTGCTAGTTTTGGTGTTCCAGGGCTGGTATGCCAGTGTGTGCTAGTTTTGGTGTTCCAGGGTTGGTGTGCCAGTTTGTGCTAGTTTTGGTGTTCCACTACTGGTATGCCAGTTTGTGCTTATTTTGGTGCTCCAGGACTGGTGTGCCAGTGTGTGCTAGTTTTTGTTGTTCCACGGCTCCTATGCCAGTGTGTGGTAGTTTTGGTATTTCAGTGCTGGTTTGCCAGTTTGTGCTAGTTTTGGTGTTCCAGTTCTCATTTGCCAGTGTGTGCTAGTTTTGGTGTTCCAGGGCTGGTGTGCCAGTGTGTGCTAGTTTTGGTGTTCCAGGACTGGTGTGCCAGTGTGTGCTAGTTTTGGTGTTCCAGGTCTGGTGTGCCAGTGTGTGCTAGTTTT